>NC_133147.1:25595762-25680468 GCF_048418815.1 Hemitrygon akajei
ATCTGCAGGTGATCCCTCTTGATCAAAACAACACTATAGGTTCTGTCTCTCCAAATCACATCCTTGAAAAACATCATCAAGTTGTTTACCTTTAAATTTCAAACAAACTGTAATTGATTTGCAGGCACCTTGTTAACAAACCATTGTTTAGGTAACGGTCCCTTCACTTTTGTCAGCAGTTCTGAAACCAAACCCGACTTTAAATTTTCTTTATTCAGAAGTCTGGGAACAACACTTTTCCCCTTTCCTTTAATAATATTCATCTCACCAGCTTTCATCTCATCATTAACTTTTAACACAAGTGACTGAGAATTCTCACTTTCCACTGGTGCCAAAATTAACCCTTTCTTCACTGAACCATGTCCATCTGACCCAAAAGAACTGCATTCCTTTTCAAACAAATCTGACATCTCAGACCTTTTCTGAGTTTCAACACCAGGTTCAATACCCTGTGACTCTACATTCTTCACAACCTGGACACAAGTAAACGGGACATATGCCACTTCTAGGCTTTCAATACCAGTCCCCTTTTCAAATTCCAAGTTCCCCTGATCCTCCCAGGTACTCTCTGGGCAACTCCACTTAGGAGTAAACTCAACCTTGCGGGTTTAAAACAACCTCGTCTGCTAACCCAGCAGACTCCCTCAAGGTAGCGGCATCCTTTTCATCTAGGACTGCCCTTACATAATCGGGAACACACTTAAATTCTTCAACTACAATCTGCTCTTTCAAGCTACATAAATCACCAGTGTCCCCACCCTGGACCTTTTAACTGCCACCTCTGTTTCTCATCTTGACTCTGTGCCTCCATAAATTCCTTCCTCACTCCTAAATGTCCACCTAGTATCTTATGGGCAAGGGTCAAAATTCCGATCCTTGACAACACTAAATCTGCTTCGTCTCCCTTACTTTCCTTAGCTTCACTATTCTCCGCTTTAGCATCCTCTAACCTCTCCTGGTACAAGGTCGGTAAAAACGTCTCTGCTGCGATCAACACTGGATCAAATCATTTAAACGGGCTCCTGTCTCAGCCGCCTTTCTAGACAAGCTGCGAGTTATTGCGCAGGCGGGATAAATCTTGGGAATCTATGGGCGGGTCCTCAGCACTCACAGGCTTGCTTGTCAGTTTCACTGCTGAACACACATCCCCAGTATCTCTCCAGATCCGCACTGGAACTGGGGTTTCTCCTTCCTTCACAGACACCGTCCCTTCCGAGATAAACTTCTCACGCCGCTCTTGAGCTCTATCTAACTTCGCCTTCCTCATCGATCTGTTGACTGGCTCAATGCAACAGTCGGAGTTGCTGTTTTCCCTCTTCCTGTCGCTTTCTTCGGAGCAAGGCACTTAGATGCTATGTGGCATGCTTTCCCACAATTATAACACGTAAAGTTAGGAAACTTCCTGCCAGCCTGCTTTTCCACCTCCTTTCCTTTTCCGCTAGTTCCCGGCTTATTCTGTGCCTTAGCTGGTGGGCTTTCTCTACCGTCCCTACTGCCTCTCTGGTAGCTCTTATTTGGGGGAAACTTTCTCTTGTGGGTTAAGGCGTACTCATCTGCTAGCTTGGCAGATTCTGATATAGACTTATTCTTCTTCTCGTTGAGGTATGTCCGGATATTATCCGAAACACAACCTTTAAATTCTTTGATCAGAATCAACTCTATTAGGCGATAGAAATCCTCCTCCACCCCTCCTGCAGCGCACCAGCGGTCAAAGTACACACCCTTCTCGTATGCAAGCTCTGTGAACGTCTAATTCCACTGTTTCCTTAAGACCCTGAACTTTTGTCTATACGCTTCGGGTACCAGCTCATAGGCCCGAAGGATAGCCTGTTTTGCCTCCTCATAATCCTCTGCAACCTCCTCAGACAACGCAGCATATGCTCGTTGGGCCTTCCCTTTAAGTACACTTTGTAACAACACCACCCACTATGGAGGTCTGTTTCCTAAAATGGAGGAACCAAGTTAATTGCTTGACTAGCATTAAACCTCCCGAGAGGGTCTACCACTTGCCCCCCTTCCTTCAATTTCTCTATCTTTCCCAGCTCAAACCGCCTCTGTCTTTCTGCTTATAAGCCTCGAGCTGTTTTACCTCATAGTTCAAACTCAACTTCATTTTATCTGCCTGAAGCTGAATCTCAGCTTCCGTAAGTACTTTACATTTAACAAACATCTCCTAACACCTCCTCTTCGAGTTTCCCCTCTGCTACGTAATGTTGTGCTATTAACCAGCTGTATCTGAGCCCTCTTCATGTGAGTGGTCACTTTAATCGTTAGCTTACGAGTAATTCCCAACAGTACATCCCTCTTAGCATCATCCAACGCCTCACGGGTTGCTTCTGCCACAAACCTACTAAACTCAAACTCCGTTTCTGCTGTATTTCCACAACCAGATATTATGAGGGATTTTCCCCAATCAATTCAAACAAACCCCACACACATTTTGTCCAAATCCCGGACGCAAGCCCCAATTTTGTCACGTACCCCGTGACGGGTCAAAGAACCAGCAAGAAATGGAGTTTTATTATTAGTTTTTATTAATTTTTAGTAATTGTTAATTTATTATTGTTTATTAGTAACTACGCAACACAGTACTATAAATGCAGATATATCAAACAGGTTAGCAATGGCATATATAATATATATATATTGTGTGTGTGTGTGTGTGGTGTGTGTGTGTGTGTGTGTGTGTGTGTGTGTGGTGTGTGTGTGTGTGTGGTGTGTGTGTGTGTGTGTGTGTGTGTGTGTGTGTGTGTGTGGAAATGGGAAAAAACTAGGCTCTTTCAAACCTCGGGGTGAATGGATATAGTCTTACGATGATGAAGAGAGTTTCAGTTCAGTTTGAGGTAGTTAGTTGAGTAGATAGATAGATACTTATTCATCCCCATGGGGAAATTCAACTTTTTTCCAATGTCCCATACACTTGTTGTAGCAAAACTAATTACATACAATACTTAACTCAGTAAAAAATATGATATGCATCTAAATCACTATCTCAAAAAGCATTAATAATAGCTTTTAAAAAAGTTCTTAAGTCCTGGCGGTAGAATTGTAAAGCCCTAATGGCATTGGGGAGTATTGACCTCTTCATCCTGTCTGTGGAGCATTGCATCGATAGTAATCTGTCGCTGAAACTGCTTCTCTGTCTCTGGATGGTGCTATGTAGAGGATGTTCAGAGTTTTCCATAATTGACCGTAGCCTACTCAGCGCCCTTCGCTCAGCTACCGATGTTAAACTCTCCAGTACTTTGCCCACGACAGAGCTCGCCTTCCTTACCAGCTTATTAAGATGTGAGCGTCCCTCTTCTTAATGCTTCCTCCCCAACACGCCACCACAAAGAAGAGGGCGCTCTCCACAACTGACCTATAGAACATCTTCAGCATCTCACTACAGACATTGAATGACGCCAACCTTCTAAGGAAGTACAGTCGACTCTGTGCCTTCCTGCACAAGGCATCTGTGTTGGCAGTCAGTCTAGCTTCTCGTCTAACTGTACTCCCAGATACTTGTAGGTCTTAACCTGCTCCACACATTCTCCATTAATGATCACTGGCTCCATATGAGGCCTAGATCTCCTAAAGTCCACCACCATCTCCTTGGTCTTGATGATATTGAGACGCAGGTAGTTTGAGTTGCACCATATCACAAAGTCCTGTATCAGTGTCCTATACTCCTCCTCCTGTCCATTCCTGACACACCCCACTATGGGCCGTGTCGTAACGTTGGACAGAGAGAGGGGAGAGGTGAGCTGATGCCGTCGGTCTTCCCGTTGTCTTCTGAAATCCCCGTTGTCCTCCGAAATCCTGCTGAAGTCACCGACTGTGACCATAACACGTACGACCGCTCTTCAGTGAGGGAATTATCACCTAGGCGAGGGTAGACACACAAATAAATCCCCCACCGGTCGCACCTTTTCATACTGCTAGAGCCACTGATCGTTTTCCCCGAATCGATCCATCAAAATACCCCACCCGCCTGTGGGTGCAGCAAAGCTCGTCCAGTGTTCAAAACTGTGTGTCTGTCTGTGTAACAGCGGACCTGCATTTTATCTCAACATGTCGGACACCAGCTGTCCATCAACCTGCTCCGCTTCTTCTGTCTGCAAGAACATTTCAAGCAGGCCAGTGTCCTTGTGAAAAGGTAAACAGCTTGGAGATAAACCATAACATCAATCTTTCCAGCAGCTTTTCTCTTCTCTCTCTCTCTCTCTCTCTCTCTCTCTCTCTCTCTCTCTCTATCTCTCTCCTCTCTCTCTCTCTCTCTCTCTCTCTCTCTCCTCTCTCTCGCCTCTCTCTCTCTCTCTCTCTCTCTCTCTCTCTCTCTCCTCGCTCTCTCTCTCTCTCTCTCTCTCTCTCTCTCTCTCTCTCTCTCTCCTCTCTCTCTCTCTCTCTCTCTCTCTCCTTCTCTCTCTCTCTCTCTCACTGCGTTGGACGCCTCCATCTCTCTGTTAATAGCAGCACTGTTCATAGGGTCAATTGTGGATCCCATCACAATTTAGGATCATTTCGGAACCCCATTACAATTGGCTCTAACTTTCCATCATGACTGATTTATTATCGTACACCACACCGTTCTTCTGCCTTCCTCTCGTAACCATTGACGCCGTTACACGTCAAGAACCTATCAATCTACGCTTAAAATGCACCTTGTGAATTGCTCTCCACAGCCGTCTGAGGCAATTAATTCTATACATTTGCCACCTTCTGGCTAAAGATGTTCTCCGCATCTCTGCCCAAAATGGACATCCTATTATCCCAATGCTGTGCCCGCTGGTCCCGGACTTCTGTAGGAAATATCTCTCCATTTCAACTCTATGTAGACCTTTCAATATTCGATAGGTTTCAATGAGAGCATTCTTTAACCTCCTTAGAATGCAGGCACAGAGCCATCAGTCTCTATTCACAATTT
Source organism: Hemitrygon akajei (assembly GCF_048418815.1). Classification (NCBI taxonomy): domain Eukaryota; kingdom Metazoa; phylum Chordata; class Chondrichthyes; order Myliobatiformes; family Dasyatidae; genus Hemitrygon; species Hemitrygon akajei. The sequence goes on from NC_133147.1 coordinate 25,600,669, forward strand.
AATCGGTTATAGTCACAGACCCGCTGTAGAGCCAAGACATCAAGGCAGAGGTTGATCGGTTTTTGATCACTCAGTGTATCAAACATTATGGGTAGCAATCAGGACAATGGAGTTGGGATAACAAATCGGCCATGATGAAATGGCGAGCAGACGATGGGACGAATAGCATACGGATCCGCAGCCTTATGTCCTTATGACGTTCAAACATTCGGCTGAAACGGGAAGGCAAAAAACCGTCTGAGGTGACGTGTTAAATCAAAAGGGAGGGCTGTTTTGGGACCTGAATGCTGACAGAGGAGGTGAATGAACAGCTGTAGCATTTTGTTTGCTCGCAGAAATGAGTGCCAGGAGGGAGATCAGAGGGGAGGGATAAATGGACAAGGAAATCACGGAGAGTGCAAACACTGTGGAAAGTGGAGAGAGGGGATAGTAGGAGAGCGTAGATGCCTATTTTTTTCCACAATATCTGAAAACATACTATTGTGTTATTATTTTCGTAAAATAATGACGGGTTAACATGCAATTAAATTGCGTCTGAAGTGTGCAGCAAAGTTACATGCTGTTCAAACGGAACGGGTTTGCACATGTATTACATTTTTTCTATTCTCAGGAACTTTTGAAACTTAGCCATATAATGTTAAGTGTTCCGCGTAAGTTTCAGCAGGACTATCAACTTTTTCCGGATTTTGTTTTGAATCACTGCATAGATAAACGTGTTTGTGCAGCAAATCAACATCTGAAGCATATTGGAAATTTCCATCAGGATAAATCTGGGGTCGCTATATCCATTAATTTTATAACCAACTTGAAATCGCTGAATAAGGAAGTGGATAACATACGGAGTCCAGAGAAGGATGAAACATCCCGAGATTGCAAAGAGCAGGAGAATGGACTTCCTGCGGCTTTCCATCTCCGGGTCCCTCTGTTTCTCTCTCGTGTAGTAACTACGGAGTCTCTTACGGGCCCGACTGACCGTCAAAATGTGCTTCACAGTCAGAGTGTTGAACGAGAGAATAAGCAAGAACGGGAGGCAAGGAGTCAGAAGTCGATCGGTCCAATCAAATATTGTCCAGAGGATAACAGAATATCGATCGTCCTTCTCTTTGCAATACCAGGGTACGTTGTCAATGACGTACATTGGTTCGAGCAAAAAGTACCAGGGAATCTTGAGCACGCAACCCAAACTGCAGACGACAGAGACAACAAAGCCAGCGGTTCTGTGGGTGCAATACTTTGCTTTGAGTTTCTGCCAGCAGATGGCGACTTATCGGTCACAGGTGAACGTCACCGTTAACCAAACCGAACAGACCGTGGCGGCGTTAATTAACACAATGCTCAAACTGCACACGGGTGTGATGGATAGGAAACTACCGGGAAAGTAAATAGCGGGAATCCGGTTTAAAATCACGACGGTGATGATTACCAGAAGATTCGTCACACCCTTATCGGTAGCCGCTTATACATCTGGACAGGCCGCATTTTCCTTGGGACAGGATCACAATGGCAACTATATTAACTGTAGGGGAAACTGTTTGAGATTAGTGATAGAATACACTTGCAGTAGAAGTAATTCAGAAGTTTCAGCGTAGAATTTTCATAATTTCGGCACGTCACGCATCAAACTTTGACAAACGTCTATAGATGCTCTGCAATGGGGATTTTATTAACTGGTCGTATTGCGACCTGCTATAGAATCCACAGTGACCTGCAGCTAAAACGAGTACAGAAAAAGCCTCCCGGGCTTGTTTGTTTAAAGCACAGTTATTTAATATAGACTCTGAGTCTACTTTATTAAGTACACCTGAACAAGTGCACACCTGATCAGCTAATCACGTGGAAACAACTCAATACATAAAAACATGCAGACATGTCAAGTGGCGCTGTTCCCAACATGGGGTCAACGGTCAGTGGTAGAGGCCATGGCATAAAAAACTTCGGGCATCGCTGGTCAAGAGGTTCAATTGTTGTTCAGACCAAATATCAGAATGGGAAATCATGTGATCTCAATGTTCTTGACGGTGGAATTATTGTTGATGCCACATGGGTTGGTTTGAGTATCTCAGAAACAGCTGATCTTTTGGGATCTTCGCACACAATTGTCTCAAGAAGAACAAAAAAAAAGACATCCTGTGGACGTCAGATCTGCTGACGAAAATGGCTTGGTAATGACAGGGTACAGGCGAGAATGGCTGAACCCGGTCAAGCTGACAGGATGGCAACAGGAACTCAAATAACCATGGTTATACCCAAACTCTCAGAGAAGTGTTAATTCTCCATGCGTACTTGGTGGAGAATATTTGCTGCAGCGTTAACTCATTTCAAAAATGTCAGCAATCGTCCTAAATAAGGCGAAATCAGTGCATGAAGATTTAAAAATTAGATCAAACGTTAATACAGCGTTGTAAAGACGCTTTCACTCCTATTACAGATACTACGGCGTGTTCTCAACATTTAAAGGATGTCATTTAATTGCTTTATGATCTGCCAAATAGCTACTGCACGTTTGGTGTGTCAAGAAAGGCGTTCAGTTAAATACAGAAAACTCATGTGGAGAATATTAGCTCCAGCGTTAACCCAATTCAAAAATGTCAGCAATTGTCCTAAATAAGGCGAAATCAGTGCATGAAGACTTAAAAATTAGATCAAACGAAAACTCATGCAGTCTGATTACTCTTGTCATTTCCTACCCTATACATTGTCATGCCGTTTCTATTGACTTTGTTATGACGAACATAGCGGTATGAATTTATATGAAATGATGTTTAAGTCAGACCTATAGATTATTAACAGCTCTGTGCAAGAGCCCTGGACATATATATATACATGAAAGCATTCAGTGGCCACTTTATTAGGTACGCCTGTTGACTTGCTCTTTGATACAAATATATGTTCAGCCTATGACGTGGCGGGTATTAAATTCATAAAGATCACAAGAGTATGAGGCGTAAGACTACAAATGTTAAAATAGTAAGACATGCTTTACCTGGTACCGCGATCACTGCAAGAGCTGTGTAGTAAATTGCGTACGCCAGGCCTCTAGGAGGTGCGTGCATTTTCCCTGAGGGTACGAGACCAGTTCTTTGCATCAATCGCTCTTCTGTCGATTTCGGAACGAGTCCTTAATATACTTGACATACAACTGCGAGAGTCAGTTAAATAAGTTCATGTTATTTACAATTCAGTCATGGGGAATATCATTAATGTCAGATACAGTCAGGGAACAAACATAATGACTGACGTCACAATTACTTTTGCTAGCAGCTAACGAACGAACGGATTTAGTACCAACCCCATTAGAGTGACCTCGTGAATTCGAAAATTGCTGCAATTCTTTTCGCTTTACTGCAAGATTTGTGTTGAATGGGGAAGGGGGAGGGGGACGGGGAACGTGTTGGATACACTTTTAAACCTTCATCTAAAAAAATTCAGCAATTGCTTTTGACTTTCCGAACTTGTCATACCGAAGACACCAATATGATATGTAATATGAATTGATTATATAAATGATATTTATGTATTATATGTAAGGTATGCTATGTGTATGTACATAGATATAAATATATAGTATACATAAACACAGAGGAACTTTATTAGGTACACCTACAGACCTGCTCGCTAATACCCGATCTGCCAAGCACATCACATATAATCAGATGTGAGAGAAGCAGACTTAAGCCATTCAGCCCGTTAAATTGGCTCTACCTTTCCATCATGACTGATTTATTATCGTACTCCACCCCGTTCTCCTGCCTTCCTCTCGTAACCGTTGACGCCGTTACAAGTCAGGAACCTATCAATCTCCGCTTAAAATGCTCCTTGTGACTTGCTCCCCACAGCCGTCTGAGGCAATTAATTCCACAGATTTGCCACCTTCTGGCTAAAGATATTCTCCGCATCTCTGCCAGAAATGGACATCCTATTATCCTAATGCTGTGCCAGCTGGTCCTGCACTACTGCAGGAAATATCCTCTCCATTTCAATTCAATATAGGCCTTTCAATATTCGATAGGTTTCAATGAGATCATTCTCCGGCTCCATTCTTCAAACCTCCGGAGAAGACGGGCCCAGAGCCATCAGGCTCTATTCATAATTTAATCGGTTATAGTCACAAACCGCTGTAGAGCCAAGTCATTAAGGCAGAGGTTGATCGGTTTTTGATCAATCAATGTATGAAAGATTATGGGCGGAAGGCAGCAGAATGGAGTTCGGATAACAAATCTGCCGTGATGGAATGGCGAGTGGACCATGGGCTGAATAACCTCCTCATCCGCAGCCTTATGTTGTTATGACGTTCAGACACTCGGCTGAAACGGGAAGGCAAAAATCCACCTGCACACAAACTAAGCTCATGCCGACTAAAGAAATCTGAGACGCATGGCTGAAAATACAGGGACAACTCAGTGGCCCTGCACGGCATGCACTGCCCTTCTGAGGCTTATCCACGGATTTTCGATGATGTTTAGGTCTGGGGACTGTGAGGACAATGGCAAAACGTTCAACTTGCGCCTCCTGAGGTAGTCCATTGTGCATTTTGAGGTGTGTTTAGGATCATTATCCTGTTGTTGAAGCTATCCTCTTTTCATCTTCAGCTTTTTACATCGGTGTGATGTTTACTTCCAGAATTTGCTGGTATTTAATTGAATTCATTCTTCCTTCTACCAGTGAAAAGTTCCCCCTGCCACTGGCTGAAACACAAGCCCAACGTATGGTCGATCCACCCCGTGTTTGCTGTTGGAAAGCTGTTCTTTTCATGATATTCTGCACCCTTTTTTCTCCAAACATATCTTTGCTCATTGCGGCCAAAAAGTTCTATTTTAGCTTCATCAGTGCACAGCATTTGTTTCCAAAATGCATCAGCCTTGTTTAGATTTCCCTTTGCAAACTTCTGACGCTGAAATTTGTGGTGAGGACGCAGGAAAGGTTTTCTTCTGACGATACTCCATTAGGTTCATATTTGTGAAGGTGTCGCTGCACAGTAGAAATGTACACCAGCACTCCAGGGTCTGCTAAATCTTCCGAAGTTCTTCAGCAGTCAGACGAGGGTTTTGATTAGCCTTTCTTGCAATCCTACGAGCACTTCTCTCGGAAAGTTTTCTTGATCTTCCAGACGTCAACTTGACCTCCACAGTTGCAGCTAACTGACATTTCTTAATTACATTACTAACTGAGGAAACGGTTAACTGAAAATGCTTTGCTATTTTCTTATAGGCTGCTCCAGCTTTGTGGGCATCACTTACTTTCATTTTCAGAGTGCTAGGCAGCTGCTTAGTGGAGCCCGTGGCTGCTGATTGTTAGGACAAGGTTCAAGGGGTCAGGGTATTTATAAAGCTTTGAAATTTGCATCATCTGGCCTTTCCTAACGATGGCTCTGAACAAGCCATAGCACTAACAAGCTAATTAAGATCTGAGACCTTAGTAGAAGTTATCTGAGAGCTCAAATCTCTTGGGGTTGTGACGAGAACTGAAGGACTATCCAAGATGGACTGTTCCTTTAAAAAGAGGTAGAGAGCGGAAAGCGTGTGTGCTATTTCAAAGATGAGAGAGAGCAACAAAAAGCCTGTGAGTTGCCTTGGAAACGGCAAGGCGGAGCTATCTAATGGACAGCTGGTGTTCAGCAGTTATGGAATATATACAATATCAACTGGCTTTGTAATTAGACATGCAAGAGTCAAGGAATACACATACACTGGATGAGCTTTGTGTGCCTACGACAAAGGTGGGGTATTTGATCACAGTGTGGACAAAGGGGTGACCGTTGGAAAGCTATCGGTGTGTTTATATTATCGTCTAGGTTGCCCTGATATTTCATTTTTTTTCCTCCTTATACCTTGATTGTACTTTGTTGGATTTTAAAAGCTTCACAATCAGACAACCTCCCGTTCACTTTCGCTGCCTTATGTGCCCTTTCCTTGGCTTTTTGTGATCGTCAACTTCCCTTGATTCCTCATCCTGCCATTTGAGAACTTCTTCTGTGGGGCATATCGAACCTGCCCCTTGTAAACAATTCCCAGAGACATCAGCCATCTCTGCTCTGCCGTCAACACTACCAATATCCCTCTCCAATCCAAACAGAGCAAGCTCCTGTCTTATGCTTCTGCAATTCCCTTTATCCCATTGCGATACTGATACGTGTGTCTTATGCTACTCCCTCTAAAATTGCAGTATGAATTCAATCCTATTTTAATCACTGCCTGCTTAGATTTCAGTCACGTTAAAATCTCTAATAATATATGGGTTATTACGCAACACCCATTAGTTATTCCTCGAAAAGCCTGATGCACAAGCTGCTCCAAAAATCCATCCCGTGGGCATTCATCAAACTGCCTGTCTTCCGTTTCAACAGCAACCTGATTTTCCAATCCCTTTGGATAAGACCCCAATTATAATCGTGTGATTACCCTTAATACATGCCTTTTCCAGCCCCCTTTGCAGTCTCAACCCAACATCCCGGCTATTATTTGGAGGCCTATTTATGATTCCCATAATGGTATTTTACGCTTGTACTCTCTTAGCTCCATCCACAGTGATTCAACATGTTCTGACCCTGTGTCACATTTTTCTTGAGATGTAATTCAATCTTTTACCAACGAGCCATACCACCTCCTATGTCTTCCTGTCTGTCCTTTCGATGCAAAGTATATACTTTGATGTTAAGCTGGTAACTATCGTCTTCTTTCAGCCACAGCTCCCTAATGCCCACAATGTCATACCGACCAATCTCTAATTGTGCCATGAGTTTTTACTTCTTGTTGCGATTGCACACTGAAATACCATACCGGCAGTCTTGCAATCTTTATCTTCTTGTGTTTTGCCTCTGCACAATAATCTAACTCCTTGCACTGGCATTAGTACCCAATTATTCGCTTAGTCTTCCTTACGTTCATGTTACATTCATCAGCTGCTTGCCAAGCTGATGGCTCATTGTCACCTCTACCATACTTGCTCCCATTCCACTCACGTATTAGATTAAACCATTTCCATTAGCTCTTGTAAACCTACCCTCAAGAATATTGGTCTCCTACGGATTTATGTGTAACCTCTCCCATTTTACAGGTCACATCTTCCCCAGAGGTGGTCCCAATTATTGATAAATCTGACTCCCTGACCCCTGCTGCAATTCTTTAGCCAGGCAACTTATCTGCCACTTTATTCACTGTCGCGTGGTTTAGGCAGTAATTCCGTGATTACTACCGTTCAGATCCTGCTTCTGGCTTCCTTCTTAACTCCCTATGTTATTTTTTCAGGAACTACTACCCTTTTTTACCTATGTCGTTGGTATCAATATGTACCACGACATCAGTCTGCTCACCCTCCCTGTTCAGGATATTGTGGACGTGTTCAGGAACACACCAGGGAGGGAAATAACTATCTATGTTTCCTTTTCGGGTCTACAGAATCGCATATCTGTCCCCCGACTATTAAGTGTCGTATTACTACTACCATCCTTTTCAGTTTCCAATCCTTCTGAGCCACAGGGCCAGACGTAGTGCCAGAGGCACGGCCGTTATGACTTATCCCAGATAGATCGACCTACCAACAATACTCAGGCTGGAGTACGGATTATTGAGGGGGAAGGCCACAAGGGTGTTCTCCACCATCTGTCATTCTTCCGCCCATTTTCTGACAGTCACGCAGTTGTCTGTCTCCTGTAGCCTTGGGATGGCTACGTTTCTGTAGCTCCTGTCTGCCACTGCTTCTCATTCCCTAAGAAGCGGCAGGTCGTCGAGCTGCAGCTCCAGCTCTTCACACGGTCTCTAAGGAGCTGCAGATATGTCCATCGGGGATGAGGAGGGTTTGAAAATCTCCTTGAAATCCTACATCTGGCACTCAGAACGCAACACTGACTCTGTATTCTCGCAAGAATAAATAACAAAAAGAAATAAGAAATAAGGAATGAGCGTACCTACTTATCAAAACAATCCAACACATGACAGGATCCTGCAGCAAATTAACTCAATATGATGATTCACATAAGGAGAATTAATTGGCAAACTTCCTTCGTCAAAATCTTGGATGAAAATGCAAACTTATAAAAGAACCATAACATTCTGTAAATGTGGAAATTCAGAGTTCCCGAAATTATATTACGACATAGTATTATTACAAAAAGTTCAATCCACAATAACCTTATGAATGTACAGTGGTACTGTACATTTTTCTGAACCCACTAATTATATTTTTCTATATATGCAAATATATGACCTAAACTGTGATCAAATCTTCATTTAATTCCTAAACCTAGATAGATATAAAAAATTACACTTGTTCATTTATTTATTGAGGAAAATTATGTGATATTGCATGTATTTTTGGTATAAGTATATCAACCTCTGGGATAAAGCCTTCCAACAAAAAGAAAAACATTTGTGGGCAGGTGTTCCAGTCAATTAGCTGAGATTAGAGGTGTGGGCTGTAGAGGTGTTCTGCCGTCTGAAAAAGACACACAAACTCAGGTTACTGACAGAGACTGCTCTTCTCAAGAAAGATCTGTTTATATGTACGATGAAAACAACTTTCAGAGAACTTTAGGAAGAGAACCGCAGAGATGCATGAAGCTCGAAAAAGCTACAGAAGGATTTCAGAAGAATTGTGTATTTATCTGTCCAAAGTAGGAAAATCGCCTGCAAATGGATGACATTCAATACTGTTGATACTCTCAGTGGAATACCGGGAGTGACCATCCTATAAAGAGCAGAACACGCAATGCTGGAGCAGGTGAAAAAGAACCACAAGGCTAACAGCAAAAGGTCTGCAGAAACCTCTGGAACTTGCTATAGTCTCTGTTCATGAGCTCACTGTAGGAATAAACACTGAACAGGAATGGAAGGACACTACGGAGGAAGTGTCCAAAAAGAGAACAGTGGCTTGCACGTCTCAAGTTAGCAAAAGACAACCTGAATGTTCAACAGTGCTTCTGGGACAATGTTCCATGGGCAACTCAGACAAATGTTCAACTTCTTGCCAGAAATGCACGTTGTTATGTTTGGAGGAAAAAGGGACTGCACATCACTGCAAAACCTCATCCTAATTGTGATGCACAGTGTAAGGAGCATCATGCTTTGGGCTTTTTTCCTGCTCAGCACCGGACAGCTTGAGGAAACAATGAATTCCACATCGTAGCAAGATATTTTACAGGAAAACATCAGGGTAGTAGATCGTCACCTGAAGCTTAATAGATGTTAGACAATGAAACGTAGCCACAACGCTGAATACGGTTCTCTGCGGGAATGCGACGCTCTCACGAGGTTTCACGACTGGCCGTTATTAGGCACGCCAACGACGCGGCCCAAGAGCGTTGCCCACCTTCGGAGGTTCGAGCTTTCGTGGCGTGGGGGGTGTGGAATCGGAGGTCGGTGTCGGGAAGGGAAATCGTAGGAGATAGAAGACGTATAAGATGATGAGAGGCGTTGATCTCCTGGATAGTCGTAGGCTTTTTCCCAGGGCTGAAATGGATAGCACGAGAGAGCGCAGTGTTAAGTATCTTAGAAGTAAGTACAGAGGTGCTGTCAAGGGTAAGGTTTTTTTACGCAGAGTGTTGAGTGTGTGGAATGGGCAGCCGTCGGCAGTGGTGGAGGTGGATACGATAGGGTCTTTTAAGAGACTCCTGAACAAGCATATGGAGCTCAGAAAAGTAGAGGTCAATGGGTAAGAACATGTTCGGCACAAATTTGGAGGCCGAGGAGCCTCTACTATGCTGTAGGTTTTCTATATTTCTATGTTTCTATCTATGGCTATGTGCCCAGAGACTCGAGATCATTGGGTACAGAGCTCGGGAAAAGCGACGCAACCAGTGAGTCAAACACGAGGAAATTTGCAGATGCTGGAAATTCAAGCAACACACACAAAATGCTAGTCGTCAGGACCTGACGAAGGGTCCAGACAAGAAACGGCCACAGCGCTTCTCCCTATAGATGCTGCCTGGCCTGCTGCGTTCCACCAGCATTGTGTGTGTGTTGCAACCAGTGAGTTGTTTGTTGTGTCTCCCCTCTCGCTGTGAAACGGAGAGACCCTCTTTCTCCCTTTTTAGGGAGAGAGCGAGACCCTGTGGTATGTGGAATAACGTGCGAGGGAGCAGTCTTTGGATTACTCATGCCTGTGTCTTTGCTGTTGCTTTGATCAGGGTGAGGGGTCGGTGATGGGTGCCAATGCTTTTTCTGCCGATGGCTGAAGGGAGGATTGTTGTTTGCGGCCGCTTCCCAGCGGGAGGTAAGGAACTGGAGGTGGAGTTTGGGATTCTAAAATTAACAGTTATTCATTCTTTGGGGGCACTCATCTGTTTTCGTGGATGGTTGTGAAGAAAATATATTTCACGATGGTAATTGTAAACATTTCTTTGTTATTATATGTACCTTCGAAAACTTTGAAGACAAGTGTAAATCAACAACAGAATGGTTTAAAAATAAGAAAAGTCATGCTTTGAAATGGCCTAGTCAAAGGCCTGACCTGAAACCTATAAAAAAAAATGCGGAAAGACCGAAGAATACACCATGCAAGGAAACACACTAATATCCCACAGTTGAAGCAGTTTAGTCAAGAGGAATGGCCTAAAATACTTCCAGGCCGATGTGCATGACTGATCAACAGTTCCCTGGAACGTTTGATTAAAGATACTGCTGTACGCGGCGGTCGCACCAGTTACTGAATACAAAGTTGCACACACCTTCTCCAACAAATACATGTAATAATGGATAATTTCTTCTCAATAAGTAAATTAATACGTATTATTTATCTAATTGGGGTTTTTTTTACCTCGTTTTAGGACGTACTTAAAGATCTGATCACATTTTAGGTCAGAGTTACACAGGAGCTGAGAGAATAAAATAAAGGACGGATCACAAGAAGAAGAATCAAGCAGGATTAGGGAGGAACAAGAACGCACACACAACTGAAGAAATGCAACGTCCTGAAGTTGCAATGGATATTGTAAAAGAGGTTATAAAATTACCAACAACAGAAGGGGATTGAAAGGCTCCGAAGACAAGGGGAGATCTAATAGAGGTTTGTAAGTTTATGAAAGACACGGAGAGCAGACAGTCACTATTCTTTACGTAGCGTCGAAATGTTTATGCGCATGCATTTTATGTGAAAGGGTGTTTATCAGAATTATCTGTTTAAACGATGATTAGTGAGGAACAGAGAGATCTCTATTTACTGACAGGTACCGTTATTGGTTAAACTAACAAGTACCTGGATTCATACACTTGTGTGCACACCTGCTGAGTACATCTAGCCAGGCGTTCCCCCTAGTGCCGATTCACTCGCGATGTGTTTCAAGCAGGGTTTTATGCTTGATTCTCCGATGTTTATTGTTCGAAGTTACCGCTGCAAGCACACACGAGGCATCCACTTTTATATCCATTCCTTATCAATTCAAATATTCCATTCCAGTGTCATTTGGCACAGATCATATGTCTGACCTTTAACACCTTCTTATTGGCTCTACTTCAAATCAGAATCCATTTATTGCCCTCTTCCCATCAAGTGACAGTTGATATCGTGTGGCTCTTTGCTCTCAATCAGCAATGAGCTCGAAATCCTCCAGGCAGATGCCAACCCCAACATTCACAAACCTGCATATTATATCCAAACAAAAACCATCTCACAAATACCTTCTTATTGGAAATAATCTCCAATCAATCAGATTACCTGAAGTATCATTGTGACTTCTTTAAAACATTGTTCAAGCCCAGCATGTAGGCTCACAAAATGGAGAACACAGTATCTTCACAAAATGGTAACCTCCATCTACAAGCACGCGGCAAGAACAGAGACAATTAGATTGTCTGCCTCCACTGTCCTTGAATCATTTCAATTCACTGATTTGTCGGCTGATATTCTTTCTGGCTAACAAAGTGTAATTTCAAAGGAGGTGCGGGGGCAAGGTTTTTACACAGGGAATGGTTGGTACCTGTACTGAATACCTTATAGACTTTGAAGAAACATTCAGATAGTCACGTGAATGCGAGGAAAATGAAAGGATGCAGATATTGTGTCGGTAGACGAGATCAGTTTAGTTAACTATTTTGACACTTAATTGAGACCGCAGAACATGTTGGCCCGAAAGGTCTCTTGCTGAACGGTACTGTTCTGTGGTCTATACACTGAGATTCTCAAATCACTCTTACTACCACCAACCATCATTCCACAGTGAAAGTCACTGAGATCTCATTTCTTCACCATTCTGATATTTGGTCTGATCGACAACTGAACCACTTGAACATGTCAGCATCGTTTTATTAATTGTGCTGCTTCCATATGATTGGCTGATTACATATTCTCATTAACGGGTAGGTGTACACATGTACCTAAAAAGTGGCCATTCACTATAGAACATCATATAAAGCAACAATAAATAGCAAAAATAACACCCAGAATCTTCAGGCTCCTCTTAATCAATTTATTAAAAATTGCTAGACTGTCATTACACCAGTGGTCGCCATGACGAATTCCCTCTGACGACAGTTAAGTCCAGACAGCGATAAACTTCCTGGCCATTGTCTTTGAGGTTGGGCGACGTTATTACAACCCGGGGCGTCAAGATTCGGAACTCATTTCCGGCGCCGTTGACTTTCTACGTTTTCCCTGACAAAACGTGAGGTTACCCCTGTTACTCTGGTTTTCTCCAACAGTTCAAAGACTTACCGGATGGGTTTAATAGGCCATTGTGAATTGTCCTAAGTTCGGCGAAAAATTTATCAATATGATTCAAACACTGTATACCAATCCTTCAGTCCGAGTATGCGTGGGAGGAGGTTTCTCAGATTTATTTGACATAGGACGGGGCACACTACACGGGGACCTTTTGTCTCCTTTAATTTTTACTATAATTTTTTGAAACGCTTACACATTTAGTTAGAAACTCCTTAGATCTCCCCTGTTACAATACGTACAACATCACATTTGATATCACTTTACGCGGACGATACACTAGTTTATATGGCAAATGTTCAACAAGCTTTACCCTATGTTTAAAAAACACTGCAGCAATTTGGCTTTTTTTCAGGATACAAAATTAATCTGTCAGAATCAACACTGATGTTAATTAATACAGATAAAAATAAAGTGTCTCCCCCGACCCAGATTAATGTTACAAATGAGTCCTCTACTTGGGTCGTAAAGTTAATACTTCCCTATCGCCTGTGGCTAAAACAAATTAGTTTTTAATCTTGAAAAATAAATAGAAGAAGATATTAATAGATGGAGACACCTGCCAGGATGTCCCAGCCCGTATATCGGTCATTAAAATGAACATCTTACCCCCCATTAATTTTATCAGCTCAATGATCTCACTTGCGCCTCCAGCAGGATATTGGTAAAAATTGGACTACTTACTACGATGCTGTGTTTGAAACGGTAAACGACTCAATATAAAGTGGTCAGGTCTACAATTCAAAAAGTAGGATGGGGGGCAGTTGGCATGTCCAAATTTTAAATTGTATCACTGGGCATTTGTATTGAAAAGTCTTAGCTATTTGGATGGAAGAGGATAAAGTTTCTTCATAGAAAAATATAGAACAAGAACTAATAGCACCAATAAGGTTGAAAGACTTTCTCCTTATAGGTATGTCTACCAAAAGAATTGATTTGTATTACTGTCCAATTCTAACCCATATGCTACAAGTGTTTAGAGCAGCATAAAATTTCCTAAAATTTAAAAGCGTAAGGTGCAAATCATCTCCATTATGGAACAATAATTATCTTCTATCTGTGGGGAAACCATTCACCAACAGAACTTGGGAGGATAAAGGTATTACTACTATTCAAGATATTAATGGGATAAGTACTATCCTTAGCTTTCTGGAACGGGTATTTCAATATAATATTGAAAAACATTCTCTTTTCTTCTACTTTAGAGTAAGATCAGCTTGTAAAGCCTACGGGGTTCCCTAGGGGAAAGAATTATAGGACCAACCCATTTTAAGTTGGATCCTTCAGGACAGATAGTGTCATATATCTATGATAAATAAAACTCCCAGAAATATATGCCCACTTCAGGAATGAAATCCTGTGATAGGGATATATCTGAATTGGCACAGGACTTAGACTGGGATGCGATTTGGGATAATATTGCTTGTACTTCAAAAAACCCAAATCATCGGTATATACACTTGAAACTTTGCCATACTGCACATCTAACACAGAGAATTAGACATGAAATGGGACTGTTTCCTGACCCATATTGCTCACTCGCCCCCACGGAACTGTTGGCTCTTTTATACATGATGTATGGGAATTTCCAGGGGCTTTTGGTTTGTGGGGTAAGGTCATGAGTACTCATACAGAACTAACGGGGGTACAATTACCATTGGACCCCGCTGCACAATTTCTAAATGATGACTCCCATCTTTCCCTTACGGAAAAAAAACACTCAAAGTCTGGCTGGCAGGTCTAATTGCAGCTAAGTCCAGCGTTGGAAACCTCCTCATGATATTTCACTGGCTTAGGAGCTTTTTGGTCATATCTTACCTGGAACTATCATCAGCAAGAGTAGATGATGCACGACAAAACACAAACTTAATGTGGACAAATTTGATATCTAACTTAAAAGATCTTCTGTAAAAATAGGAAATCTCTGTCTGTGTATGCACTACTATTCAGTTGCTTGGTAGAGGGGAGTGGGATGGGAGGGAGACCGGGATGGAGATGGGGAGGGAGGGGCAGAGAGGGGTTGTGAATGAGGATCAGAATGATGGGTGGAGGGGGGAATGGCGATGAGGGTTGGGGTGGCTGGGTTAAACAGTCAAAACGTAATAGACAACTGGTTGTATTGAATGTAATTTGTTGGTGTTGCTATAAAAATATTAGTATAAAAAAGAAACTGCTAATCTCCTGGGAAGCATATCCGAAATGTTGGACGAACAAACCAGGTGAGGTAGCATGATTGGAATAAAGAGATGACGCTTCTGGCCGAAACACTTAATCAGGTATTGAACGGAAGAGAGTAAAAGCTGGAATAAGAAGGTAGGGGAGGGGAAGTGTACAAGCCAGTAGATGAGGCCAGGTTAATGGGTTTGGGCGTAAAGAGAGAATCTGGGAGCTTGCATGTGGAGAAAGGGAAATGGCTGCGGGAGAAAGAATGTCATAGGAGTGGAGAGAAGACGACTGGAGAAAGGGAATAAGGAAGACCACCAGGGAAGGTGATAAGTAGGTGTGGAGAGCAGAAGAGGTAAATTGAATGGAAAATGGAAGAAGAGAGAAGGAGGAGAATGGAAAATTACAGGAGTTTCGAGAAATCGATTTTCATGCCATCAGGTTGGAAGCTCTGAAGATTCTGAAGCCTCTGTAAGTCAGCGTTGACCATGGACATTGGGTCCTTGTTTTCGAGATACGCAAGCCAGGGCAGTACGATATGGAGAGCATGCTGATGTCCGTGTAGGAAGCTCTCCCTCTCCACGCATCTGATGAACCCAAAGGAACGTTAGAGACCAGTACAGTTTGGTGCCAGCACCATCGCAGGAACTGCTAGTCCATATTCAACTCAAGCCACACGTGAAGGTCAAGAGATGGTTGACTGAGGCTATATGAAGAGCAGGCCATTAGGAAGAAAAAACAATAAGTTGTGGGAATGTGTCCGCATTACCACCCTTGGCTATAACAACCTTAAGATACCCAGGCGGAATATGCGGTGTTTCACCTCCAACTTCAGGGTGCCTTCTTCTTGAGAAGGTCATGAACTGACATGTCGGAATGGGCGTGGGGGATTGCACCTGAGAAACGGGAATGGCACTTTTACAGGTGACGGTGGGGAGAAGTGTACCGAAGATGACGATCAGAGTCCGTTGATAGAGAGATCGAGAGTGGGGAGAAAGGTGGCAGAAATGAACGAAATTCATTTAATGGCAGGGTGAACATTGAAGGTAAATTTGATTATACTGACGAGCTCAGCATGGGTGCATGAAACAGCACCAATGAGGTCGTCTGTTTAACGCTGGAAAAGTTGGCCAGCTGTATTAGGGAAGGGTTTAAACATTGTAACCTTTTGGGATTTTCACACACAATTGAGTTTAGAGGGCATGGTGCAAACAAATCCAGAGAGCGGTAGCTCAGTGGGCGACAATGCCTAGTTACTGAGAAAGCTCAAAGCAGAACGGTAAGATTGGTTGTAGATGACAGGAAAGCAGAAGTAGCTCAAGTAACCACTCGTTACAAAAGTGGTATGTAGAAGATCATCCCTGAACGCACAGCACTTCTGAAGTTAATGCTGCCGGTAAAAAAATATAGTGAGTGAAGATAAAACTGATTCTGATAGAGGTCTTCCTCGTGAATTGAAAGTAAGAGGGGGCAGGAAGAGGGGAAACATGGCTGGGAAAAGGAGAAGGGAAGGAAGAGGGAAGGGAGCGTGAAGCACGTGAGAGAAATTTTATAATAATGAAGAAATCACTGTTTGTACTGAAATGGCCTTATCGCAACATTTAAATTGCCTATTCTCATCGACCTGCTTACCTCCCCATAACCCTCCGTTCACCCTATGCCCCTGCCAGCCACGTTCGTATAGGAACTTCTGTTAAACTTTGACATCCAGCTCGCATGTATCATTTGTGCTGGCAGCTGATTCCACACTCTCACAACCGACTAAATGAAGAAGTTTCCTCTCGGTAAATTTTCTGTTGGCATTCCTATGAATAAGCTCTTGTTGAAGAGTCTGTATTGGAGTCTGTTGTTTCTCCAATCCACCGTTCAGCCGTTTGTCAGCGCATACCCTGACACGTATAGAACGTACAAAGTCCTTATAGTCGGAGCCAGAATTTCAACTCCCTGCTCCTACACCCCGACCTCTATCAGCATCGCTTTAACCGCTACCCTGGTGCCCACCAAAAATAAATATAATACACTACTATCCAAGCGTTAGGTGTTCCGCGTTTGGAGGTCAAACAAAGGTCTGTGGTAAATGTCAGGAAATCTGAACAGCATTGCTGTAGTGCAGGAGTCCTCAGCTCTCCCGAAATTTATGACTGAAGCAGAGAGAGTAGTAAAGAATGCATACTTTCAATCATTCGACGTAGCACTGAGTTCAAGAGTCAGAAAGTTATGCTTACCTGTATGAAGCTTAAGTTAGGTGCAGCGTATACAATTTATTGATTTTCTTTCGAGTTGCAGCTCCGAATAGTCCACCAAGCCTCGCCACCCAGCAACCCCCAACAACCTTCGATTTAACCTTAGCTACATCGGGGCAATTTACAATGGCCATTTAACCTACTAACCGGCACTCCCTTGGAATGTGGGAGGATGCCAAATCAACCAGAGGAAACCTACGCTACAGAGACTCCTTGGAGAGGATGCCGGAACCAAAATCCGAACTCCGACGCCCAATGATGTCGCAGTATAATAATGTATATAATATATTTATATAATATATAAAGTACATATTGTGCGGTAGTGTTCATGAATTGATTCATTGGCTGTACATAAATCTAATGACGGAAGAGGGATGTGGGGAGTAGGTATTCCTGTAACGTTGAAAGTATGTCTTCATCGCCAAATCCGGGTTTTTTTTTTATGGAGGTGGTGTGAATTGGAGGTTGAAAGGAGACCTGGTAGATGTGCAACAATTGCCACTTCATTAAGTACAGCTGTATATCTGCTCGTTAATGCAAATATCTAGCTTGGTTAATGGGGAATGGGCGTAAAGTGAGAAGCTGGGAGTTTGCTGGTGGAGAAATGGAATGTGGTTGGAGTGGAGAAAAGACTACCGGAGAAAGGGAAGGAGGGGGGCAACCAGGTGTGGAGAAATAAGAGGAAAATTGCGACCAAGAATGGGAAATGGAAGAAGAGAGAACGGAAGGATGGAAAATTGCAGGAGTTTCGAGAAATCGATGTTCATGCCATGATGTTGGTAGCTCTGAGGTCTCTGAAGCCCCCGTAGGACGGCGATGACCATGGATATTGCGTCCCAGCTATCTAGATACCAGGCCAGGCAAGTACGATATGGAGAGCCAACTGTTGTCTCTATAGCAAGCTTACCTTCTCCACGCATCTGATAAACCCAAAGGAACGGCAGAGACCAGTATAGTTTGGTGTCAGCACCGTCGCAGGAGCTGCCAGTCAATATTCAACTCAAACCACACGTGAAGACCAAGAGCAGGACATGGTTGTCAAAGGCGAGATGATGCGCACGCCTTTGGGTGCTTGTCCCCATTACCAACCCCGGCTATAGCTACCCAGACGCGATATGAGATGTTGCACCTCTTACTTCGGAGTGCTCTCTTCTTGAGAAGGTCAAAAACCGATATGTCAGAATGGACGTGGGGGTTTGGACCTCAGAACTGGGAATAGCATTGTTACAGATGACATGGGAAGAAATATTGCGAAGACATCTGTCAGAGTCCGTTAACAGAGGTATCCAGAGAGGGGCGAGAGGTGTCAGAAGTGAACGAAATTAATTTAATGGCGGGGTGAACATTGAAGGTAAATTTGATGGTACTGACAAGCTCAGTATGGTTGCATGAAGCAACGCCAATGGGGTCATTGATAAAACTGGGCAGCAATATTAGGGAAGGGTTTAAACATGGTAACCTCCTGGGATTTCCACCCACAGTCGTTCCTTAAGTTTATAGGGTATGCTGCAAACAAATCCATTGAACGGTAGCTCAGTGGGCGACAATGCCTAGTTACTGAGAAAGGTCAAAGGAGAACGGTCAGACTGGTTGAAGCTGACTGGAAGGCAAAGGTATCTCAAATAACCACTCGTTACAAGAGTGGTGTACAGAAGAGCATCCCTGAACACACAGCACTTGTAAAGTTGATGTTGAAAACCACGAACAAGAGTTAGCTAATAAAATGACCACTGAGTATACAATGTTGTGCAAAGTCATGGGCACATAAATGTATATCGAGTGTGCCTACGTCGTCTGCGCAATACTGTAGCATTTTTATGAATTGCACTGTCATGCTACCGAAAAAAAAACATTTGTGAGTGAAAATAAACCTGATTCTGATACAGGTCCCCCTCTTAGTTTGAGAGTGTGAAGGGGCAGGAAGAGGAGAAACATAGTTGGGAAAAGAGGAAGGGGAGGAAGAGGGAAGAAAGCGTGAAGAACGTGAGAGACGTCTTGTGATAATTAAGAAACCACTGTTTGGACTGAAATTACCTTATCTGATGTCACGGTGCTGGGTGTCTCTGAACCCGCGCCACCCTCTGCCCAGCACACTTTCTTTGTCACCTTTTACAAACTCGCTCTCTGCTACACATTGGCAAATACACTAGTGTGCAGAAGTATCAAGCACCTAGACACATATATGTGCCAAAGAGGTTTGCAGAGGACTGTACGTAAAGTTATTACAGGAAAGAGTGACCTCTTTGAGTGCTGTTTATATCAACTACTCCATAGGTCTATGCTTAGCTTGTGTAGAAGCTCTGAATTTTTATCTCAGTTTGGAATTTTCAAATTAGAGTATTAGATCTGAGAGGACTAAAGTTTTAAAGGAAGGGTCTTGATGAAGAAAAGCCTGGTGACGTTTAATTACCTTCTCAATATGCATGCTGAATCTGGAATCATGCAAAATATCCCGAGATCAATATGCGAGAAATCTCTGTTTTATTATTAGGCGAATGAAAACACTTGCGTGAAATATTTTAAAAACGCAAACACGAGGAAATCTGAAGATGCTGGAAATTCATGCAACACGCACGAAAAATACTGCTGAACGCAGCAGGCCAGGCAGCATCTATAGGAAGAGGTGCAGTCGACGTTTCGGGCCGAGTCGTCTGTCCTGACGAAGGGTCTCGGCCCGAAACGTCGACGGTATGTCTTCCTATACATGCTACCTGGCCTGCTAAGTTCACCAGCAATTTTTCTGTATGTAGTAAGATATTTTACTGACTTCGAGCAGCAATAGACACGTCCGGAACACAAGAGTTTCTTCAGATGATGGACGGTTTGAGCAATGTGCACAAAATGTAGAAACTCAGTAGGTCAAGCAGCATCTATGGAAGGGAACAAATAGTTGGCATTACAGGCCGGGCCCTTCATCAGGACTGGAAAGGAAGGGAGAAGAATCCAGAATAGGAATGCAGGGGAGGGAAAGGGGAGAAGATCGAAAGTGATCCGTCAACTCAGGTGAGGGTGAAGGTGAGTGAATGGGGGAGGACATTCAAGTAAGAAGATGAGAGGTGATAGGTGCAAAGGTAGAAGTCTGCAAAAGAATGAATCCGATAGGAGAAGGGAGTGCACCATGGGAAAAATTCAAGGAGAAAGTGCACCAGAGAGAAGCGATAGGAATTTGCGGAAAAGAGAAGAGTTAAGAGCAGACTGGATAGAGAAATGGGGTAAGTTAAGGGGAGGGGAAGAGGTTATCAGAAGTTAGAGAAATCCTTGTTTATACCTTCAGGCTGGAAGCTATCCATGCAGACTATGCGGCGATCTTTCTCTATCTTGAGAATGGATACATCATGGCAGTAGAGGAGGCCATGAATCGAAATTTCGCAATGGGAACGGGGACTGGCCTTAAAATGATTGGCCAGCCGGAAATTCTGTTTGTTGCGGATGGAGGTAAGGGTACGACGCTGTACGTCGAGTCTCAGCGATGAATTGGAAAACACAGCAGGAGTCCTGGATACCCCAGATAATCCTGACAGACTCACAGGTGCAGTGTTATATCAACAGGAAGGGCGATTTTGGGACCTGAATGCTGAAAAAGGAAGAAGTGAATGGGCAGGTGTAGCATTTCGTTTGCTCGCAGAAATGAGGGCCAGGAGGGAAATCAGAGGGGAGGGACAAATGGACAAGGAAATCACGGAGAGAGCAAACACTGCGGGAAGCGGAGAGAGGGGATAGCGGGAGGGCATAGATGCCTACTTATTTCCACAATATCTGAAAACAGAATACTGAGTTATTATTTTCATAAAATAATGACGTACTAACATGCAATTAAATTGCGTCTGAAGTTTGCAACACAATGACATGCTGTTCAAACGGAACGGGTTTGCACATTTAATACAATTGTTCTTTACTCAGGAACATGCCACATTTGCGACTTAGCCGAATATCAAATGTTCCGCGCACATTTCATCAGCACCTTCAACTCTTTCCGGAATTTGTTTTGAGTCACTGCATAGATAAACGTGTTTGTGCAGCAACTCAACATCTGAAGCATATTGGCAATTTCCATCAGGATGAATCTGGGGTCGCTGTAGCCATTAATTGTATAGCCAACTTGAAATCGCTGAATAAGGAAGTGGATAACATACGGAGTCCAGAGAAAGATGAAACATCCCGAGATTGCAAAGAGCAGGAGAATGGACTTTCTCCGGCTTTCCATCTCCGGGTCGCTCTGTTTCTCTCCCATGGGGCAGCTACAGAGTCTCTTACGGGCCCGACTGGCTGCTAAAATGTGCCGAACAGTCAGAGTGTTGAACGAGAGAATAAGCAGGAACGGGAGGCAAGGAGTCAGAACGCGATCCGTCCAATCAAATATTGTCCAGAGGATAACAGAATATCGATCGTCCTTCTGTTTGCAATACCAGGGCACGTTGTCAATCACGTACATTGGTTCGAGCAAAAAGTACCAGGGAATGTTGATCACACAGCCCAAAGTGCAGACGACAGAGATAACAATTCCAGCGGTTCTCTGGGTGCAATACTTTGCTTTTAGTTTCTGCCAGCAGATGGCGACATATCGGTCAAAGGTGAACATCACCGTTAACCAAACTGAACTGTCCGTGGCGGCGTTAATTAACGCAATGCTCAAACTGCACACGGGTGTGATGGATAGGAAACTAGCGGGAAAATAAATAGCGGGAATCCGGTTTAAAATCACGGCGGTGATGATTACCAAAAGATCCGTCGCCGCCATGGACACGACGTAGCGGCTGATACATCGGGACAGGCCGCATTTTCCTCGGGACAGAATCACAATGGCCACGATATTAACTGTGGGGGAAACAATTTGAGATTAGTGATAGAACACACTCGTAGTAGAAGTAATTCAGAAGTTTCAGCGTAGAAATTTTCATAACTTCGGCACGTCACGCATCAAACTTTGGCAAACGTTTATAGATGCTCTACAATGGAGGTTTTCTTAATTGGCTGCATTGCGACCTGCTATAGAAACTACAGTAACCAGGAGCCTAACCGAGTACAGAAAAAGCCTCCTGGATTTGACTGATTAATGCACAGTTATCTAATATAGACTGAGTCCATTTCATTAAGTACACCTGAACAAGTGCACACCTGATCAGCTAATCACGTGGAAAAAACTCATTACATAAAAACATACAGACATGTCAAGTGGCGGTGTTCCCAATATGGGGTCAACGGAACCTTCGGTTAGTGATAAGCACCATGGCATAGAAGAAATTAGGCATCGCAGGTCAAAAGTTTCAATTGCTGTTCAGACCAAGTATCAGAATGGGGAACCATGTGATCACAACGATCTTGACGGTGGAGTGATTGTTGGTGCTACATGGGGTGTTTGAGTGTCTCAGATCTGCTGATCTTTTGGGAATTTCGCACTCAATAGTCTCCAGAACGAAAATAAAACATCCTGTGGGCGTCAGGTCTGCAGACGAAAATGCCTTTGTAATGTAGAAAATATTTGGTCCAGCGTTAACCCACTTCTGAAAATGTCAGCAATATTCCTAAATAAAGCGAAATCAGTGCATGAAGAGTTAAAAATTAGATCAAACGTTAATACAGCGTTGTAAAGACGCTTTCACTCCTATTACAGATACTGCGGCGTGTTCTCAACATTTAAAAGATGTCATTTAATTGCTTTATGATCTGCCAAATAGCTATTGCACGTTTGGTGTGTCAAGAAAGGCGTTCAGTTAAATACAGAAAACTCATGTAGGCTGATTACTCTTATCACACCGTTCCCATTGACCTTGTCATGACGAGTATAGCGGTATGAATTTATATGACTTTATGTATAAGTTATATCTATAGATTATAAACTGCTCTGTGCATAAGCTCTAGTTGTGTGTGTATATACATATATATAGTGCCTTTCTGGATTCATTTAAGAGAAACAGTACTCTGCAAATACCTTAGGCATCCTAAACTATGTGCCGAAAACTTTTGCACATTGCTGTATATGTAATAAATATTGTGTACTGGTTTTAAACTTATAAAGCATGAAAGCACTCAGTTGCCACTTAATAGGTACACTTGTTGACTTGCTCTTTGATACAAAAAAAACTGCTCAGCTATTAAATTCATAAAGTTCACAAGAGCATAAGGCGTAAGACTGTAAATGTTAAAATAGCAAGAAATGTTTTACCTGGAACCGCGATCACTGCAAGAGCCGTGTAGTAAATTGCATACACCAGGCCTCGAGGAGGTGCGTGCATTTTCCGTGTGTGTGAGTGAGACCACTTCCTTGTATCAATCGCTCTTTTGTCGATTTTGGAACAGTCCTTAATACACTTGACATTCAACTGCGAGAGTCAGCTAAATAAGCTCATGTTGTTTACAATTCAGTCATGGGGAAAGACATTAATATCGGATACAGTCAGGGAAAAAACACAGTGAGTGACGTCACAATTACCTTTGCTGACAGCTAACGAACGAACAGAGTTAGTAACATCCCCATCAGAACTTCGTGAATTCGGAAATTACTGCAATTTTTCTCGCTTTACTATGAGATTTGTCTTGAATGGGGGAGCGGGGAGGGGGACGGGGAACGTGTTGTATACACTTTTAAACATTAATCTAAAAAATTCAATAATTGCTTTTCAGTCTCCGAACTTGTCATGCCAAAGACACCAATATGATATGTGATATGAATTGATGATATAAACGATATTATAAATGATGTATTACATATAATATATGTTGTGTGTATGTATATGTACATAGCTATAACTATAGTATACATATACACATTGGCGACTTCATCAGGTACACAGACAGAGCTGCTCGCTAATACTCGATCAGCCAAACACGTGACATGTGATCAGATGAGAGAGAAGCAGAATTAGGCCATTCAGCCCATTGCATCTGCTCTACCTTTCCATCATGACTGATTTATATCGCTCACCACCCCGTTCTCCTGCCTTCCTCTCGTAACCGTTGACGCCGTTATAAGTCAGGAGCCTATCAATCTCGGCTTAAAATGCCCCTTGTGACTTGCTCTCCACAGCCGTCTGAGGCAATTAATTCCACAGATTTGCCACCTTCTGGCTAATGGTGCTCTCTGCATCTCTGCCCAAAATGGACATCCTACAATGCTAATGCTGTGCCCGCTGGTCCTGGAATCCACTACTGTGGGAAATATCCTCTCCATTTCAACTCAATGTAGGTCTTTCAATATTCGATAGGTTTCAATGAGATAATTCTCTGGCTCCATCTTCAAACCTCCGGAGAACACAGGCCCAGAGCCATCAGGCTTTGTTCATACTTTAATCGTTCCTTGCCACAGACCGCTGTGGAACCAAATCATTAAGGTAGAAGTTGATCGGATTTTGATCAATCAGTGTATCAAAGATTATGGGCGGAAGGCAGGAGAATGAAGTTGGGATAACAAATCGGCCATGATAGAATGGCGAGAGCACGATGGGCTGAATAGCCTCCTGCTCCGCAGCCTTATGTTCTTATGACTTTCAGACATTCGGCTGAAACGGGAAGACAAAAATCCACCTGCACACAAACTAAGCTCATGCCGACGAAAGAAATCTGAGACACATGACTAAGAACACAGAGGTAATTCAGTGGCAGTTGATTAATGCCGGATCAGCCTTTGGTGCAGTCAATAAGAGTAGAATAAACTCAAACGCAGCAGAAGAGGTACATAACAAGTGAATTTTAACGTTCACTTGAATTTCGGCAGGTATAAGAATGACAAAGTTTGAGAGGCGTATGTGACACATGTAGGTGAACGGGGAAACCTCAAGAACACCACCCAGGCAAAGTGCAAAGTTCAAAGTTGCTTTATATTCAAAGGTACCTACATACAAGCTAGAGATTCATTTACATGCGGGCGTCCACAGTAAATGCAATGAAAGACAATATAATCAAGGCAAACCTGCACAGTAGCAAGGACTGAAAAACAACCAACTTTCAAATACTAACTAAATAAGTAAATATGTATGTAAATAATTAAACAATTAGGTAAATAAATAAATAACTAGATAGATAGATAGATAGATAGATAGATAGATAGATAGATAGATAGATAGATAGATAGATAGATAGATAGATAGATAGATAGATAGATAGATAGATAGATAGATAGAGAGCAATCAGCATGTTGCTAGGATAATAGCCATGTTGCAAACCACATATTTCTGTACCAGAATGGTACATACTCATTCACATTGGATTGCAACATTCACATCAAAGCTACAAACTGATCTTGTTATTAGGGTATATCTACGTCTCTCTCTCTCTCCCTCTCTCTCACACACACACACACACACACACACACACACACACACACACACACACACACACACACACATGTGTTCGTGTGTGTATATATATATATATATATATATAAAAAAGCATGAAAAAAAAGATAAAGATACTTCAACTTGAGATCATTGTTATGGTAGCATCTCAATTGTTGGACAAGTGATGTAGTTATCCACTTTTGTTGAACAGCCTGATGGATGTGTTGTAGTACCTCTTCTTGCACCTGGTAGTCCGAAACTAAAGCTCTTGTAGTTTATACCTGGTGGCAGAAGTGAGAAGAGCGCACCGCCTGGTGGTGGAGATTCCTGATGACGGATGCTGCTTTCCTACGCCAGAGTTTCAAGTAGGTGTGGTCAATGGTTGTGAGAGCTATACCTGTGATGTACTGGGAGGAATCCATTCCTTTTTGCTGGATTTTCCGTTCCAAGGTATTGGTGTTTCCTTACCAGGCCGCGATGCCGCCAGTCAAAATACATAGAGACGCAGGTGGCACAAGAAACCCATCTGGACCATTAGGTCTATACTACTCTAAAATAATTGCCGGAACAACTCCTCCTCTCTAGTAGTTAACGCTGGTGCTTCAAAGACACAACTGCAACGTTATCGAAATGCTGTGAACATTAGGATCAAAAATCCAGTTTTATATCACTGCTCTATGTCGTCAAATCCGTTGCTTTGCACAAGCAGTACATTGAAATATTGTCTTCATCTTGTTCTCTGGGATAATCTAATGGAGTCGACGTTGACTCGTTGTTGCAATGGGCGTCTGCAGCGACTGGAAGCTTACCTAAGTGCAGCACACAGACACGGAGAAGGATTTGGAGATGACTTGGGCTCGGAAATTGGCTTGGACTCGGACACACGACATCTGCTTGACTTGGACTCGAAGCAAGGACGGACATGACTTGCAATAGGAGTCAGAACCTGGACTGACTTGACTCGGAGCCAGGACTTGGACTTGACTGGGATTCGGAGAAAGGTCTTGGCCTTGACTTGAACATGGAGCAAGGACTTGGACTTGTCTGGACATAGCCTGGATTTGGAATTGACAGGATGCCAAACTCTGAACTTGGACTTGAATGAATCACAGAGCCTGGACATGGAATTGACTGGAACACAGAGCTTGGACTTGGACTTGATGGGAACAGAGAGCTTGGTCCTGGGACTTGACTGGAACACTGAAGCTGGACTTGGACTTGACTTTTAATCGCAGCCAGGACTTGAACTTGACTTGGACTGGGAGCCGGGACTTGGACTTGTCTGGATCACATAGACTGGACATGGACATGCCGGACAAAGAGCCTGGCCCTGGGTCTTGACTGAAACACTGAGGTTGGACTTGGACGACTTTTAATCGCAGCCAGGTCTTGAACTTGACTTGGACTCGGAGCCGGGACTTGGATTGTCTGGATCACAGAGACTGGACCTGGACATGCCGGACAAAGAGCCTGGACTTGGTCTTGACTGGAACACTGAGGCTGAACTTGGACTTGAACACGAAGAGACAGAATTCCCAACTCGGAGTAGCGGCAAACAGCTGGCAACACTCAACTGGGCAAGGGACGACAAAGAAAACGACGACAGACTCTCGCATCCGGGCTTCGAGCAGCAACAATAATCCGACAACACTCAGCTGCACGGAAGGTTCTCGACTCAACACGGGAACTGCGAATGGCAGGCTCTCCACCCGGCCCACGCAGACTTAACGGAGTTAACGGACATGACCACAACATTCGTTTGCTTCCAGCTCTGGCCTACTTATGATCAAAAAAATTCCTGAGAAGGCACTGGTTGCAGTAACATATTATTTTCCAATTTTTTAATCATCATACCTAAAGAACCAAAGATGGCGAGTTAGTGTACGTGGATTAATTATACTTTCAGAAATCTGAAACTGGAAAGCAAGAACTGATACTAAATCGTTCATTGTCTATAAGCTCGGGTACCTCCTTCCTGATGGTAGCAATAAGAAAACGGCATGTCGGGGGCGATTCCACTCGCATCCGGGCTCGCATGTCGACTCCTGTGGGGGGAGGGGGAGCCGGAGTTCGGAGTTCAAAGCACTCTATCGGTCCTTCCCGTGGACCGTGTGGGTTGTCCCTGGGTGCTCCGGTTTCTTCTAGCAATCCAAAGGCGTACAAGGTAGATTATTTGGTCATTGTCAATGGCAATGTGATTTAGTTACAGTTAAATTGAAGTTGACGGAGATTGCTTGGTCCGCAACAGCCCGAAGATACGGAAGTGCGTACACCGCGCTGCAGCACTAATGACATAAATAATAAATAAGTAAAAAGCTCTACGCTTGCCTGAGCCCAATGTGATTTACAAAAGGTGATCCAGATCTATGCGGAATATTATTTTCAATGTTAATAATAATCACAAAAATATTGTATAGTCTTCGTCCCGGAAAGAGAAACACTCCTTGTCGAAATACAGGTGGGTCACACAAAAGTACAAACTAAATAAATTACAATACGAGACCAACACATTTACGGCGACAAATGTAGAAAATGCCAAGAGAAACCGAAAACAGTGCGGCAGATTGCAGGATCCTGCAGCAGTTTAACTTAATCTGATTACTTTTTCAGGCACACATCAAGAGTTACACATCAAAATGTTCAGCGAAATCTTGTTTTAAAATGCATACTCATCATAAAACATAACTTGCTATAAGTGCGGAATGTCCGAGCCCCATAAATTATATTAGGACGGATCCGTTATTACAGATATGACAATCCATATTAATCATCCGGATATAATAACACAGGACAAGCAAACGGGAACACCTTACTTAATAGATATAGTCATTTCAAAAACACATTCTAATACGGAAATCAATAAGAGAGAAACACCATACTGATGTTGAATTAACAGAGGAAATTGAAACACTATGGAACATGAACAGGGCATACATTGTCCCGATAGTAATATCTCCAACTGGTATCATACAAAAGGCACCACACAATAGTATTAAACAATTAGGGTTGCACGGTAATAAAATGAAAAGCTTTAGAACGCACAATACGGAACATCACTAGATTAGTCCGAAAGTTCCAAGCAATTGAGAAATGAGCGTTCTTGGCTTTGCCCGTTCCGCAGCTTTGACCAGCTGGAACTGAATAAAGATAACAATTGGATGACGAGGAAGATGGAGCAAGCTGGATTATAGAGGAAAAACAGCGCACACACGACTGAAGAAATGCAAATTCCTGAAGTTCCAATCAATATGCAAAAAGAGGTTATCAAAATACGTACAACTGAAAAGTAATCATATACATAGATGGTATAAAAATAACTTGCCTTCATCCGTAAATATGAATACATATTAATAATTATCTTTAAAATCCTGAAAATGTGCCTGAGTATTTTGGTTATAGGGAAAAATATATCTTTTACCCGAAGAAGAAATTAGAAACAATGCATCCAAATATCTTCCTCTTACTTGTTTTAAAACGAGACATAAAATATAATATCATGCATCTCGTAACTAACCATAATATACTTACAGAATAAGATAAAGGTTACCATAAAGGTATGAAAGGACGTGAAGAAGAATTAATTCTAAATCAAGTTTGGTGAAAAAGTAGAAATATTTCACTTTGCTATATTGATTACCAAAAATGAATAGACTCCTTCTCACAATCATGGCTAATGGAGTTTCTTCATATGTCTAAAATACGCACTGCACTTGTGATACGCCATCAACATCTGATGAGGCATTGGCGTAACATAAGCACCCTATCTACCAACAACAAACAGAGAACAAACACCGTTGTCAAAATAAACAGAGCCATTTCCGAGGGCGACTCTGTAAGCCCATTGTTGTTCTCTCGACCTTTAAAGCCGCTCTCTAATTCATTGCATCAGACGGACATTGTGCATAAAGTCAGTAAAAAAACGAAATTATTTTTACCTTGACGCACCTACTATACGTGGATGAATTGAAATTATACGCATCTTCATCAGTAAACTTAAAGTAATTAATTCAAACAGCTGAACATCAGACTAGATAAGTGCAGAACAACATGAGAACCATGCGGATGTATATTTAATTTATTTCACTGTACAACTACCTCAAAAAATAATCAATGACATATGTGAGTGATGATAACCCTGATTATGATATAAGTCTCTGATGTGGACTGAGAGGGCTCTGCCACTTTATCTCAGTATTATGGCTGGGGAAAAGTGGCAGAGCGGGCGATGGGAATAGAGAGATTATGTAATGATCAATAAGCCAATTATTTGGAATTAAAATACTTTGTCCGATATCTTGGGCTGGATGTCTCTGCTTCGATGTGAACCCCGCCCCAGGCATTCCTTCTTTGCACCTGTCGCACACTTCTCCAGCGAAAATCCACCTTCGCCGTTTCTAATATTTTTTACTCCCACCAGATTTACAGGCTCGTTCTCTGCTCCACGTTGAGAGATACAGTGCTGTGCAGAAGTCTTAGACGCCCAAGCTGTATATAGGCACAATACTCTACTTCCGATTGAAAGGCTTTGAGAAGAAATGTATCTATTTCTCTACGTAATCGCTGACAATACTGGGAATTGGGCACCTGTTTCAGGGCCTGCTGCCTGCCATATTCACCTATAAGCTCCACGTGTCTCTATATATTGTCCAGACGTTGTGCTGTTTCCTTGCAAAGGATACTGACGTCGTTTTAACTTTTTGCCAATGGGTTTGAACGATTTTGGGGCATTTTGGACTGAGGGCCTTAGGAATTCCCTACCACTCCTGAACTGTGCAGAACTGGAGGAGGCAAGGTAATTGAGAGAGTGTGTTGAAAGTAAAAACCCCACCGGAGATTTTGAGATTTACATCGTGGATAAGACTTTCATTTCTCAGGCGTTGCATTCCACAAAAGTGCAACAGTAGCATTAGGACTCAAATTCAAGTTCATGGGCTCCACGGTAGCGCCTTCGTTATAGAGACGAATGTAAGAATGGCTCGAGTGCTGGAGTTCAGAGTTCAACGTCGTCTGTAGGTCCTCACCGTGAACCGCGAGTGTTCACCCAGGGCGCACCGGTTTCTTCCTTCAGACCAAATACGTGCCAGGCTGGTTAATTGGTCATTGTAAATTGCACCGTAATTAGGTTTGGGTTGCATTGGGGTTGTCGGGGATTGATGGGTCGGCGAGTCCCCAAGGTCCGGAAGGGCCTACTTCGCGCTGCATCACCATGAGATAAATAAAAAATGAATAAATAAACATATCTATGTTTGCCTAATCCAAGTGTGATCTACAAATGGTTATCCAGTTTTATGTGAAATTTTATTGTCTGAACCAGGTGATGCTCAACAAGAACACGTTTATGTATCTTTTTGTTTGAGTGTGAGGGTCAATCTCTTATACCTTTCCATGAAGATTATGGTAATAATAATAATCCTATTAATACTGGCGACGCCTTCTCAGAAGCAGAACAGATCCTTGTGGCAATACAGGACCAGGACCAGATGGTTAACGAAAAATGCATGATAATACACAAGAAGAGACCAACAAGTTCGACGACAAATGCAGAAAATGTCACGAAAATGCCAGGAGAAATCATTTGACCATTCGACCATCTGCATAGGAACAAAATTAGGCCATACAGCCCATCGAGTCCGCTCCGCCATTCCATCACAGTTGCTCCCGGATCCCTCTCAACTCCATACACCAGCCTTCTCACCATACACTTCGGTGCCCTGGTCGATCAGGAATCTATCAGCTTCCGTGTTAAATATGCCTACACTGCAGTCAGTGGCACAGCATTCCACAGATTCGCTGTTCTCTTTCTAAACAAAATCCTCTTTACCTCTATTCTAAAAGGTCGTCCCTCCATCTTGAGCCTGTGGCTTATAGTTCTGGATATCCACACTAGAGGAAACATCCTTTCCACCTCCACCCTTTCACCCTCTAATCCTTTCATATTCGGTAGATTTCATGGGATACCATCGTATTCTTATAAATTCCAGTGAGTACAGGCCCAAAGCTGCCAAACGCTCCTCATATGTTAATATCTTCATTCCCGGAATCATCCTCGTGAACCCCCTCTGGAATATCTACAAGGTCAACACATCCTTTCTGAGATATAACCATATAACCATATATCAATTACTGCACGGAAAAAGGCCACCTCGGCCTTTCTAGTCCGCGCCGAACGCTTACTCTCACCTAGTCCCACTGACCTGCACTCAGCCCATAACCCTCCATTCCATTCCTGTCCATATACCTATCCACCTTTTTTTCTAAATGACAATATCGAACCTGCCCCTACCACTTCTACTGGAAGATCATTCCACACAGCTACCACTCTCTGAGTAAAGTTGCCCCTCGTGTTACCCCTAAACTTTTGCCCCCTAACTCTCAACTCATGTCCTCTTGTTTGAATCTCCCCTACTCTCAATGGAAAGAGCTTATCCACTTCAACTTTATCTATCCTCCTCATAATTCTAATTACCTCTATCAAGTCCCCCCTCAACCTTCTACGATCCAAAGAATAAAGACCTAGCTTGTTCAACCTTTCTCTGTAACTTGGGTGCTGAAACCCAGGTAACATTCTAGTAAATCTTCCGTGTACTCTCTCTATTTTGTTTACATCTTTCCTATGATTCGGTGAAAAGAACTGTACAAAATACTCCAAATTTGGCCTCACAGATACCTTGTACAATTTAACATTACATCCCAACTCCTGTACTCAATGCTCTGATTTATAAAGGCCAGCAAACCAAAAGCTTCTTCACCACCCTATCCACATGAAATTCCACCTTCGGGGAATTATGCACCATTATTCCTAGATCACTCTGTTCTACTGCATTCCTCGATGCCCTACCATTTACCTTGTATGTCCTATTTTGATTAGTCCTACCAAAATGTTGCACCTCACACTTATGAGCATTAAACTCCATCTGCCATCGTTCAGCCCACTCTTCCAACTGGCCTAAATCTCATTGCAAGCTTTGAAAATCTACTTCATTATCCACAACGCCACCTATCTTAATATCATCTGCATACTTACTAATCCAATTTACCACCTCATCAAGCAGATCATTAATGTAAATGACAAACAACATTGGACCCAGTACAGATCCCTGAGGCACACCATTAGTCACCGGCCTCCAACCTGACAAACAGTTATCCACCACTACTCTCTGGCATATCCCATCCAGCCACTGTTGAATCCATTTTACTACTTTAATATTAATATCTAACGATCGAACCTTCCTAACTAACCTTCCATGCGGAACCTTGTCAGAAGCCTCACTGAAGTCAATATAGACAACATCCACTACTTTACCCTCGTCAACTTTCCTACTAACCTTTTCAAAACATTCAATAAGATTTGTCAAACATGACTTTCCACGCACAAAACCATGTCGACTGCTCCTAATCAGATCCTGTCTATCCAGATAATTAAGTGTACCTTCTCTAAGAATGCTTTCCATTACTTTACACACCACTAACGTCAAAATTACAGGCCGATAATTGCCAGGTTTACTCTTAGAAAACTTCTTAAGCAATGGAACCACATGAGCAATATGCCAATCCTCCGGCACCATCTCCGTTTTTAATGACACTTGAAATATTTCTGTCAGAGCCCCTGCTATTTCTACACTCACTTCCCTCAAGATCCTAGGGAATATCCTGTTAGTAACCGGTGACTTATCCACTTTTATATTATTTAAAAGCGCCAGTACTTCCTCTTCTTCAATGATCATAGTTTCCATTACTACCGTTCTTGTTTCCCTTACCAAAACATATATGATGTCCGAAACTGCTAATCATACTTCACGAGTGGCCTGAGTAGAGTTTTCTAAAGACTCAGCATTAACTCCTTCCTTTTATTTTATATCCCCATTGAAATAAATGCCAACATTGCGTTCGCTTTCATTACCACAGATTCAACCTGTGAACTAACCTTTTGGAGTCTTCCACGAGGACCCCTAAGTCCAACTACACGTCTGATGTTTGAAACTTCTCCCATTTAGTTAACGGTCCCCACTATTGCTCCTTTTACAAAAATGTGTTATTTGCATTTTCCAACACTGTATTCTTTCTTTGCAAAGTAGAGGTTCCAAAACTAAAACCCTGCAAAACACCACTAGTCATTGGCACCCAACCATAATAGGCCCATTTTTTTGCTACTCGCTGCCTACTGCCTATCGCCCATTCCTCTATACATGCAAGTATCTCCACTGTATCGCCATGGGATTTTAACTTGTCAAGCAGCCTCAAGTGTAGCATTATATCAAATGCCTTCTGAATCTCCAAGTAAATGACAACGACTGTCCCTCCTTTGTCCACCCTGCTTGTTACTTCCTCAGAGAACTATAACAGATTTCTCAGACAAGATTTTCCTTCACAGAAACATGATTTCTTTGTCATTAGTCTCCAAGTTCATCAGAACATCATCCTTGATAATAGACTCCTACACTTTCCCAACCACTGTGGTTATGATAATTGGCCAATACTTCCCATTTGTCTGCCTTTTTCCCTTGTACAATAATTGGGTGATAATTTCAATCTTCCAGTCCTCCGGGACCATGACATAATCATGTGATTCTTCAAAGGTCATGACTGGAACATCAGTTAACACTTCAGCAAAATCTATCAGAACTCTATGATGTAGTCCATCTGGCACAGATGACATCCACGTTAAAACTTTATCGTTTGACTAGTACCTTTTCCTTTATAATAGGAATCGCACGCACGCCTGCCGCCTGACACTCACAGACCTCTGGCTCCCTGGTGGTGTCTTACTCAGTGAAGAATGATACAAAGTAGTTGTTGTTCATCTTCCATTTCTTCCCCCCCCCCCCCCATTACTACATCACTGCCTCATTTTCCAATGGTCCGATATAATCTCTCACCTCTCTTGTACTCTTATATAACTGAAAAAGTATAACTGAAAAAAAAACTTTAAGTATCCTGATTTATATTATCGTCCAGGTTGCCCTCATATTTCATCTTTTTTCCTCCTTATAGCTTGGTTATATTTTGTTGGATTTTAAAAGCTTCACAATCAGCCAACTTCTCATTCATTTTCGCTGCCTTATGTGCCCTTTCATTGGCTTTTTGCGATCGCCAACTTCCCTTGATGCCTCATTCCACCATTTGAGAACTTCTTCTTCTGTGGGCATATCGAACCTGCAGCTTGTAAACTATTCCCAGAAACATCAGCCATCTCTGCACTGCCGTCAACACTACCAATATCCCTCTCCAATCCAAAGAGAGCAAGCTCCTGTCTCATGCTTCTGCAATTCCCTTTATCCATTTGCGATACTGATACATGTGACTAATGCTTCTCCCTCCAAAATTCAACCCTATGAATTCAATCCTATTTAAATCAGTGACTGCTTGGAGTTCTGTCACGTTAAACTCCCTAATAATATTTGGGATATGACACAACACCCATTAGTTATTCCCCAAACAGACTGAGGCACAAGCTGCTCTCACAATCCATCCCGTTGGCATTCAGCAAACTGTCTCTCTTGCGTTCCGACAGCAACCTGATTTTACTATCCCTTTTGATATTGATGTCCACCATTATAATTGTGTGATTACCCTTAATACATGCCTTTTCCAGCTCCCTTTGGAATCTCAACCCAACATCCTGGCTATTATTTGGAGACCTATTTATGATTCCCATAATGGTATTTTACGCTTGTAGTTTCTTAGTTCCACCCACAGAAATTCAGAATTTTCTGAGCCTGTGTCACGTCTTTCTAGAGATCTTTTATCAACAGAGCCTCACCTCAGCCTATGACTTCCTGCCTGTCCTGTCGAAGCAAGGTATATTCTTTGATGTTACCAAACTATCGTCTTCTTTCAGCCACAGCTCCCTAATGCCCACAACATCACAGCAACTAATCTCTAATTGCGCCATGTGTTTTCACTTCTTATCGCGATTGCACACTAAAATACCATACCTACAGTCTTGCATTCTTCACTATTTTTGTATTTTGCCTCTGTGCAACAATTTAACTCCCTGCTCTGGAACTTGTACCCAATCATTCGCTTGGCCTTCCTTACCTTGACGTTATATTCATCAGCTGCTTGTCAAACTGCTGGTCCATCCTCAGCTCTACCATACTTGTTCCCATCCCACTGACGTATTAGTT
This sequence comes from Hemitrygon akajei, assembly GCF_048418815.1. NCBI lineage: Eukaryota > Metazoa > Chordata > Chondrichthyes > Myliobatiformes > Dasyatidae > Hemitrygon > Hemitrygon akajei. The sequence continues at coordinate 25,636,123 of NC_133147.1, forward strand.
TAAACCACTTCCAACAGCTCTAGTAAAACTACTCTCAAGAATATTGGTCCCGCACGGATTTATGTGCAACCCCTCCCTTTTTACAGGTCACATCGCACCAGAGATGGTCCAAATTATCGATAAATCTAACTCCCTGAGCCCTGCTACAATTCTTTAGCCAGGTTTAATTTCAAAGGAGGTGCAAGGGGCAAGGTTTTTACACAGAGAATTGTCGGTATCTGTATACCTTATAGAATTTGAAGAGACATTCAGATAGTCACATGAGTGCGAGGAAAATGAAAAGATACGCATATCGTGTAGATAGAAGAGATTAGCTCAGTTAGCTATTTTGACACTTAATTGAAACCGCAGAACATGTTGGCCCAAAAGGATATTTGCTGAACTGTACTGTTCTGTGGTCTATGCATTGAGATTCTCAAATTTCTCTTACTGGCGCCAACCATCATTCCACGGTCAAAGTTACTGAGATCTCATTTCTTCCCCATTCCGATATTTGGTCTGATCAACAACTGAACCACTTGACCATCTCTGCATCCTTTTATTAATTGAGCTGTTTCCATCTGATTGGCTGATTACATGTTTGCATTAACGAGTAGGTGTACATATGTACCTAATAAAGTGACCATTCAGTATAGAACATCATACAGAGCAACAATAAATAACAAAAATAACAGCCAGAATCTTCAGGCTCCACTTAATTTATTTATTAAAAATTGCTATACTATCATTACACCAGTGGGCGCCATGACGAATTCCCTCTGACCACAGCTTAAGTCGACACAGCGATAAACTTACTGGCCAGTGTCTTAGAGGCTAGGCGCCACTGTAGCATAGCCGTTAGGTGACGCTATTACAACCCAGACGTTGGGATTCGAAGTTCATTTCCCGGCGCCGTTGTCTTTGTTTGTTTCCCCTGACAAGATTTGAGGTTACCCCTGTTACTCTGGGATTCTCCCACAGTTCAAAGACGTACCGGGTAGATTAATAGGACAGTGTGAAATGCCCCGTGATCAGCTGAGACTTAAATCGCGGTTGTCCAGAGTTGCCGGGGCGGAGAGCTCGAAAGATTTGAAAAACATCCTTCACGCTGTTCGAGGAAATAAATGAATGAATACATGCATACATAAACGAAAAGATCGTTCCATAGATAAACAAATAGGTAAATAAAGTTAGATCGGAGATAGCTAGATCGATAGATAGAGAGATAGAGAATAAGTAAATATAGAGATATAGAATTTCAAACGAAATGACCATTACTGATAGGATGCCAATTTTAATGGTTTTTAAGTTTGCCTTATCATCAGCTTTTGGAAGAAGGACCACCCGCTTTTTTTTTCATCCAAGTAGTTATTTACCAATTTTACCTATTTTAAGTTGGATACAGAGTGTTCCACAACAGATAGTGTCCTATATCTATAATAAATTAAACTCCCAGAAATATATGCCCTCATAAGGAATGAAAACCTGTAATAGGGTTTGTGAAATCTGAATTGTGAAAAGACTTGGACTGGGATGCGATTTGGGATAATGCTGCTACTTCGAAAAACCCAATGGAGCATATCTAACACCGAGAATTAGACATCAAATGAGATTGTTTCCTGACCCATCTTGCTCATTTTGCCCCCACAGGACTGTTGTCCCTTTTATTCTTGTTGCCCAGGAATGTCCAGGGGTTTTTGGTCTGTGAGGGAAAGTTAACTTACGGAACGGGATACAACTACCAATGGACACGTTGTCCGTCTTCTAAATGATGAGTCTCACCTTTCCCTTACGGAAAAAAAAACACACGGGAAGTCTAGTTGGCAGGCCTGGCTGCAGATAAGAAGATTGTAGTCCAGCGAAGAAAACCTCCTCGTGATATTTTAAGTATTCACTGGCTTCGGAGCTTTTGCGACATTTCTTACCTTTAGCTATCATCAGCAAGAGCAAATGATGCACGACCAAACACAATCTTTTTTTTTGTAATTTATTTTTATTGAAGTTCATCAAACAAACATTTCCATAAGATGTATTTCAGACATTGTACAGATATATCATATAATCATATATATCACAAAATCTCCACAAAGTATTTATCTGGGGTAAACACTTATAGAAAAGAGTGGCAATAAAAAACAAGCAAAAGGAAAGAACTATGTACAAGTAGGGAGTAATTTTTTTTTACAACAGATTCATTTATTTGTGAGAATAAAATCAGGCCTATGAGGCATTATGTAGTTAAACCATTTTCCCAGTATGAATCAGATTGTTCCAGATTATGATTAACAGATGCTGTTATCTTCTCCATTTTGTAAATGTCCATTGTAATTTCCATCCATGTATTTAAAGTTGGGCTCTCCTGTGATAACCATTTCCTAGTAAGAGTCTTTTTACCAGCCACCAACAGAATTTTCATTAAATGTTCATATCTTTTCAACCATTCTTGAGGTATATATCCAAAATATATGGTCTTACTCTCCAAGGGTATTTCATATTTAAAGATGTAGGGTATTGTGTATCCCCCTCCAATAGTTTTTGATAGCAGGGCAGTCCCAAAAAATATGATAATGATTTGCATTTTGATTTCCACAACTTCTCCAGCAAACAGGAAGGTTACCATCATAATAGGATTTCTGAGAGGGTGTAATAAAATATCTTATCAAGTTTTTCCATCCAAACTCCCTCCATTTCTGTGAACTGGTACACTTCCATTGATATCTCCATACTGTTGTCCACTCTTCCTCAGATATAATTATCCCTCCTTCCTTCTCCCATTTTGTTTTAATGTATGAAGTCGAATGTGTTTTAAGATTTGACAACACCTTATACATGCTTGAAATGATTCTACTACCATTTTCTGAATTATATGCTTTTCTAAAGAGCTCTATAAAGCATGTATTTGCCTTGGTTACATTTTAAGCGTCTTATTAACATACCGTTGCATCTGTGAATACCGATAAAAATCTTGTTTTTCTAATAAGTGCTTCTCTTTAAGCATTTCAAAACTGAACAGTGTTCCTTCTTTCATTATGTTACAAAGAACTGTTATTCCTTTAGCTGACCAGTCCTTAAATCTAGCATCCAATTTATTTGGTGTAAAATCAGTGTCATATGCACACCATTTAAGAATTGCAATATCTCCCTCTAGATTATATTCTTTTATAGTAGTTTTCCACATTTTAAGAGTCAATTTCACCCATGGGTTATCGATAGTACTTATGTACCTCTGCAGGTTGTTAACAGCCAAAATTGCTTGTATGGGGATGGAAGTACCCGTTCCTCAATGTTTTTACTTTGAGCGTCATATGATGGGTTGCACCAACATATCACAGCTCTCAACTGTACTGCAAAATAATAACCTCTAAGAGAAGGCAAGCCCCATCCCCCATTTTCCTTTGCTAATTGCAAAGTTTTGAAACGAACTCTAGGCCTTTTACCCTGCCAAATATACCTTGATAGCATCTTGTTCCATTCATTGAATTGATTTTGATTAATCTCTATTGGTAGGGTCTGAAAGAGATATAACAGTCTGGGCAGTATATTCATTTTAATAGAATCAATCCCTGAACTGAGACTGAAAAAAAGAATCAGGCTCCATCTTGCCACATCTTCCTTAATTTTTATATATATATGAAGGTTGATCATTACACTCCGATAATTTTGCCAAATCTTTTGGCATGATGATGCCCAAATATTTGAAAGACCCTGTGTGCCATGCCCGGGGGTATCGACTTTCAATTTTTCTTGGTGGGTAAAAGTAATATGAAAGGAATTGGGTTTTATCTATGTTGATCTTGTATCCTGATAATTGATCATATTGTTCAAAGGATTGCATCAATTTAGGTAAAGAGTATGTTAGTTGCCCTAGACATATCAAAATGTCATCCGCATCACCAGACAATTTATGTTCTGTCCCTTTAATAGTAATTCCCCTGATATCTTCATTTTGTCTGATGTATTGAGCTAATGGTTTCAGATATAACTCGAAGAGTAGTGGTGACCATGCACAACCCTGTCTCGTGCCCCTTTCTAGGGTAAGACTATTTGATAAATGTCCATTGATTTTAACCCTAGCAGTAGGATTGTCATATAGTGTCTGCATAGTTTTAATAATTGTGTCTTGGAAACCAAATCTATGTAAAAGAAAATTCCAATTAACCGAATCTAATGCTTTTCCAGCGTCCACGCTTATCACTATTGCTTCGATTTTTTTTGTATATGATCCATAATGTGAAGTGTCCGTATATTGTCTTGAGTCTGGCGTTGTCGTATAAAACCTGTCTGATCATTACGTATCAGTATGGGTAGAAACTCCTCTAATCTTTTGGCCATGATGGAGGTAAGTAACGTATAATCTACATTAAGAACGGATATTGGTCTAAATGACCCGCAATCCATTTTATCCTTGCCCTCTTTCGGTATAACTGAGATTATCGATTCCTTCCAACTGGGTGGCATTTGTGCCTTTTTTAGAGCCCAGTTTAGTGTGGGGAGTAAAACAGGAATTAACTCATTTTATATTCTTTGCACCACTCTGCCGTATACCCATCTGATCCTGGTGACTTGCTTAATTTAAGCCTACTAATTGCAGCTTTTAATTCAACTTCAGTTATGTCAGCAGTCATCCTTCTATTTTGTTCTTCGCTTAAAGTGGGTAACTCTAGAGAATTCGAGAAGTTGTCAATTTGGGTTATGCTTCCCCCTGGAACTTTGGAATATAGCATTTTGTGAAACACTTCAAAAGCTTCTTGAATTTCACTTAGCTTATTTTTTTATCATTTTCGTTCTTGGGTCCCTAATTCTATGAATTGTGTTTACTGCTATCTTTTTTTTAGTTTCCACGCCAGTATTTTCATAGATTTCGATCCACTTTCATAAGTTTCAGAAACATTAAGTTTTTCCTAATTTCTTGCGTTGCCAAATTATTTATTTCATTCCTAATTCCTTTAATTTTCCCTAATGTATCCTGTGCCAAATTCAATTTGTGTTTTTTCTCTAGTTCCTTCTGCCTATTTTGTAATTCTTCTAATGTTTTATTTCTTTTTTTTCTTATATGAAGATATCGCTATAATTTTCCCTGTTAAGACCGCCTTCAGAGTATCCCATAAAATGGGAGGTGAAACCTCTCCATTATCATTAAATTCTAAGTAGAGACCACATTGACAAATACACTAGTGTGCAGAAGTATCAAGCATCCGAGCAGCATATATGTGCCAAACACGTTTGCAGAGGACTGTGCGTTAAATTATTGCAGGAAAGAGTGGCCTGTTTGTGCGTTGCTTATATCAACTACTCTCTGGGTCTATGCTTAGCTTGTGTAGAGGCTCTGAGACTTTTCCCCAGTTTGGAATTGTCGAACTAGAGTATTAGATCTGAGTTTTAAAGGAGGTGTCTTTATGAAGAAAAGCCTGCTGACATTTAATAACCTTCTCAATATGCATGTCCAAACTGGAATCATGCAAAAGGCCCCATGATCGTTGTGAAATTGCATTTTGTGCGCTGTTTTATTATTCTGCGATCCAAAACACTTGTGTGAGATATTTTATTGGTGTCGAACAGGAACCGATAGATCAGGAATACAAGATTTCTTTAGACGGTGGCAAGTTTGAGCCAACCACACAAAATGCAGAAACACAGTAGGTCAAGAAGCCTCTATGGAAGGGAATAAATTTTTGACATAACAGGCCGAGGCCTTTCATCGGGACTGGGAAAAAAGGGCGAAGACTCCAGAATAATAAGGCGGGGCAGGGAAAGGAGAGAAACTCGAAAGTGATCCGTCAACTCAGGTGAGGGTGAAGGTGAGTGAATGGGGGAGGGCGATGAAATAAGAAGCTGAGAGGCGACAGGTACAAAGTTAGAAGGCAGCGAAAGAAGGAATCTGATAGGAGAAGGGAGTACACCATGGGAAAATGTCAAGGAGAAAGGGCACCAGAGGGAAGTGATAGGAATTTGAGGAAACGAGAAGTGTTAAGAGCAGATTATATAGAGAAATGGGGGAAGAGAAGGGGACGGAAAGAGGTTATCGGAAGTTCGAGAAATCCTTGTATACACCTTCAGGCTGGAAGCTATCCATGCAGAATATGAGGCAATCGTTCTCCATCTTCAGAATGGGCACATCGTGGCAGTAGAGGGGGTCATTAATCGAAATTTTGGAAAGGGAATGGGGACAGGGCTTAAAATGTTTGGCCAGCGGGAAATCCTGTTTGTACCAGATTGAGTGAAGGGCATCCCACTCTACGTCGGAGCCTTGGATACAGCAGATGACCCTGACAGACTCACCGGTGAAGTGTTAAAAACAACTGGAAGGACGGTTTCTGGACTTGAATGGTGATAAGGGAGGATGTGAATGGGCAGGTGTGGCATTTCGTTCTCTCGTAGAAATAACTGCTCGAAGGGAGATCGGAGGGGAGTGACAAATGGACAAGTAAATCACGGAGGGAGCAAACTCTGCGGAAAGTGGAGAGAGGGAATAGTGGGAGGACATTGATGCCTAATTTTTAAACAATATGTAAAAACAGACTCTTCAGTCATTATTTTCGCTAAATAATGACGGACTAAATTGCAATTAAAATTCCGCATAAAGTATGGAGTAAATTTATATTTTGTTCAAACGGAGGGGTTTGCACATTTGATGCATATTTTTTTTCTTTTCTCAGGAACCTGCGACTTTTGAGACTTAGCCATAGAATATCAAATGTTCCGAATACATTTTATCAGCACCTTCAACTCTTTCCGGAATTTGTTTTGAGTCACTGCGTAGATAAACGTGTTTGTGCAGCAACTCAACATCTGAAGCATATTGGCAATTTCCCTTAGGATGAATCTGGGATCGTTGTAGCCATTAATTGTATAACCAACTTGAAATCGTTGAACGAAGAAGTGGATAACATACGGAATCCAGAGAAGGATGAAACATCCCGAGATTGCAAATAACAAGAGAATGGACTTTCTACGGTTTTCGATCTCCGCGTCGATCTGCTTCTCTCCCGTGGCGCAACTACGGAGTCTCTTACGGGCCCGACTGGCTACTAGAATGTGTCTGACAGTCAGAGCGTTGAACGAGAGAATAAGCAGGAACGGGAGCAAAGGAGTCAGAATGCGATCGGTCCAATCAAATATTGTCCAGAGGATAAAAGAATAACGAACGTCCTTCTGTTTGCAATACCAGGGTACGTTGTCAATGACGTACATTGGTTCGTGCAAAAAGTACCAGGGAATGTTAATCACGCAGCCCAAAGTGCAGACGATAGAGACGACAATTCCAGCGGTTCGGTGGGTGCAATAATTTGCTTTGAGTTTCTGCCAGCAGATGGCGACATATCGGTCAAAGGTGAACGTCACCGTTAACCAAACCGAACTGTCCGTGGCGGCGTTAATTAACGCAATGCTTAAACTGCACACGGGTGTGATGGATAGGAAACTACCGGGAAAGTAAATAGCGGGAATGCGGTTTAATATCACGGCGGTGATAATTACCAGAAGATCCGTCGCCGCCATGGACATGAGGTACCTGCTGATACATCTGGACAGACCGCAGTTTCCTCGGGACAGGATCACAATGGCCACTATATTAACTGTGGGGAAAAGAATTGGAGATTGATGAAAGAACATACCCACAGTGGAAGTGGGTTAATTAATTAATGCACGGCTATTAAATATATACTCCGAGTCCACTTTATTAAGTACAACTGCACAAGTACACGTCTGAGCAGCTAATCCCGTGCAAACAACTCAATGCATTAAAACATGTAGACATGGCAAGTGGCGGTGTTTACAACATGAGGACAAGGGAACCCTCGGATACTGGTAGAGATTATCGCATTTTAAAAAATGGGCATCGCTAGTCAGGAGGTTCAACTCTTGATCAGACCAAATATCAGAATAGGGAAGCCACGCCATCTGAAGGATCATGATAGTGGAGTAATTGTTGGTGCCACGCGGGGTGGTTTGAGTATCTCAGAAACTGACGTTCTTCAAGAATTTTCACACACAATAGCCTCCAGAAGAACAAAAATTATATCCAGTGGGCATCAGATCTGCAGACGAAACTCCTTGGTACTGAAAGGGTACAGGTGAGAATGGATGGACCGGCTCAAGCTGACAGGACGGCGACAGAAACTCAAATAACCATTGGTTAAACCCGAAATCTAAGACGAATGTAAATTCTCTATTCCTACTTAATATAGATAATATGATCTCCAGATATAACACACTTCAGAAAATGTCAGTAATAGTCCTAAATAAGGCGAAATCAGCGCGTAAAGAGTTGAAAATTAGATCAAACATTAATACAGTGGTAAAGACCTGCGGCGTGTTGTCAACATTTAAATTGCTCTATTATTTGCCAAATAGCTGCTGCATGTTTAGTGTGTCAAGATAAATGCCTAAAACTAATGCAGTCATATTACCCTCTATACATTGTTACGCCGTTCCTATCAATCTTGTCATGACGAACATAGTGGTATGAATTCATATGACTTGATGTATAACTCATGTCTATAGATTATAAACAGCTCGGTCTAAAAGTCTTAGCAATATATAACGATATATATATATATATATATATATATATATATAGTAAGCGTACGTTTATAGCTCTATTTCGTAGATACAGTACTCTGCAAAAAAATTTAGGCACCCTAGACTATGTGCCGAAGACTTTTTCACGGTACTGTATATGTAATAAATATTATATGTTCTCATTTAAAACATATAATGTACGAAAGCACTGAGTGGCCACTTTATTAGGTATAGCTGTAGACTTGCTCTTTGATACAAATATCTGCTCAGCCAATCACGTGGCAGTGATTCAATTCATAAAGGTCACAAGAGCTTGAAGCGTAAGACTCAAAATGTTAAAATAGTAAGAAATGTTTTACCTGGAACCGCGATCACTGCAAGAGCCGTGTAGTAAATTGCGTACACCAGGCCTCTAGGAGGGGCGTGCATTTTCCGTGACCAGTTCCGCGCATCAATCGCTCTATTGTCGATTTCGGAAGGAGTCCTGAATATACTTGACGCTCAACCGCGGAAGTCCGTTAAATAGCTCATGCTGTTTACAATTCAATCATGGGGAATGACATTAATTTAAAATACAGTCAGGGAACAAACATAATGACTGACGTCACAATTACCATTGCTAACAGCTAACGAACGAATAGATTTGGTAACAACCCCGTTGAAATGACCTCGTGAATTCGAAAATCCCTGCTGTTCTTCTCGCGTTACTATGAGGCTGTGTTGGGTGCGGGAAGGAGAGGTGGATGGGGGAACGTGGTGTATGCATACTTAATTCTTAATCTGCAATATTCAAAAATTGCTATTCACTTCCCGACCTTGTCATGTCGGAGACACCAATATGATGTGTAATATGAATTGATTATACAAACGATATTTGTATATTAAATATATATTATATATGTTATGTGTGTATATATACACATATATGTAAATATATAGTATACATACAGACAGTGGCGGCTTTATTAGGTACACCTACAGACCTACTCGCTATTACAAATACCCGATAAGCCAAGCATGTGACATATGACCAGATGTCAGAGAAACAGAATTAGGCCATTCAGCCCATTTAAATTGTTCTGCCTTTCAATCGTGACTGATTTATCATCGCTCACCACCCCGTTCTCCTGACTTCCTCTCGAAACCGTTGACGCCCATGGAAGTCAGGAACATATCACTCCACTTAAAATGCACCTTGTGACTTGTTCTCCACAGCCGTCTGAGGCAATTAATTCCACAGAGATATTCTCTGCATCTCTGCCCAAAATGGACAAAATGCAATTCTCATGTTGTGCCCGCTGGTCCTGGACTCCACAACTCTGGGTAATATCCTCTCCATTTCAACTCAATGTAGGCCTTTCAATATTCGATAGGTTTCAGTCAGATAATTCTCCGGCACCATTCTTCAAACTTCCAGAGGATATAGGCCCAGAGCCATCAGGCTCTATTCATACTTCAATCGTTTATTGCCACAGACCGCTGTGGAACCAAGTCATTAAAGCAGAGGTTGATCGGTTTTTGATCAATTAGTGTGTCAAAATTATGGGCAGAAGGCAGGAGAATGGAGTTGGGATAACAAATCGGCTATGAATGGATGGCGACAGACGATGGGCTGAATAGCCTCGGGATCCGCATCTTTATGTTCTTATGACGTTCAGCCATTCGGCAGAAACGGGGGAGGCAAAAATCTGCCTGCACACAGACTAAGTTAATGCCGACTTCAGAAATCTGAGGCACATGTGTAAGAGCACAGGGACAACTCAGTGCCAGTTTAATAATGCCGAATCAGCAGTTGGTGCAGTCAATAAGAGTTAATGAACTCAAACACATCAGGGGAGATACACAACGGGTGAATGTTAACGCTGTCTTGAATTTGGTCAGGTGTAAAAATGGCGCATATTCAGAGGCGTATGACACACGTGTAAGTAAACGGGGAAACCTCAGGTACACCACCCAGGCAAAGTGCAAAGTTCACAGTTGCTTTATATTCAAAGTACCTACAGACAACCTGGAGATTCATTTACATGCGAAAGTCCAAATTAAATGCAATGAAAAACAATTTTACCAAGGCAAAACTGCACAGTAACAAGGACTGAAAAAGAACCATCGTGCAAATACTAAATAGATAAGCAAATACGTAGGTAAAAGAATTAAAGAAATAAGTAATTAGATAGATAGATAGATAGGATTCAGCATGTTCCTGGCATGATAGCCATAATTGTAAACCACGTATTTTTGTACCAGAATGAAGACTCATTCAAATTCGATTGCAACATTCAAATCAAAGTTAAAAGTAGATATTGTTATTAGCGCATTTATACGTCAGCCTGGGATTCAGTTTCCTGCTGCCATGTTCAGCAAAGCTACAGAGTAGTAACTATAACAAGATCAATGGAAATCATCCAGTGTGTAGATGACAACAAACTCAAAACACAAATACAACGAGAGCAGGAAATAACAAGATAAAGAATCCTTTAAAATACTTCCTCCTCTTCCGAATTGCTTTCAAAAATTCCAGCCATTCCTACTCTGACATCATCCGTTGTTTTCTTATCAATTCTGGCCATCTGCTCTTGCATGGCTATGAAATTCCCTTTACTTCTGTAATATTGATACATCTGTCTTTAGCTTCTCCCTTGCAGATTTCAAAGTGAATTCGTTCATTTACCTTGAGCAGTCTAATCAATTCAGGTTAATTGCACAACGCCCAACTCAGAATACCTGATCCCCTAATAGCCTGAATCACGACCTGCTCTGGAAAGCTATCTCGTGGGCATTGAAGAAATTTTCCCTTCGGAAAATAGCACCAAATTGATTTTCTCAACCTGTATCTATATTGACGTCCCCCACGACTATTATGTCATCGCCCTTTTGCCATTTATTTACTAGCTCCTCTTGTAATTTGTAGACAGCATTATTACTCCTTTTTGGGGTCTGTATGCAATTCAGATCAGGGTGTTTTCAACCTTGCATTTCCTTGGCTATATTCACAGAGGCTCTACTCCTTCTGGCCCTATGTCACCTCGTCCTAATGATTTGATTTCATTTTTAATAACAGAGCAACCCCGTCCCCTCTGCCTTCCAGCCTGTCCATTCGGTACAATGTGTATCCTTGGGCATTAAGCTTCCCTTAAGCCATTATTCATTGATGCCTACAACAACATGCATGTGTTACGTACCCGTGACACGTGACAGTGGTACCCTTGTCACGTGACTGGGGTTGAAGTTATACTGGACATGAGGTAATGGTGGAGTGATGTCATTTTCCCGCCAGTAGAGGTCATGTGACAGGTTTTTTCTACAGGGTATAAAAGGAAGACCCACCCTGTCAGGTGGGGCAGTTCGTGGCTGGATTTGCCAAGATGACTTCATGTCACGGCGTGATTTAATGTGATGACGCAGTTTAGTTAAAAATGAAGTTTTGTTAATGCCAAAAGTTTAAAAGGTCAGAGCCAACGGTTTCTTTGCTGATGGAGAGTGAAGTTTGGAGATCAAGAAAAATCGATTTTCAATGGATTGACTTCGACCTTGTTTGATCCTCATTCGGAAGGATTTCGTTGACTATTCTCGCTGTTGACCCCTGGGATGACCAGAAAGGGTTTGAGAATAGTGTGGAAGAGAGGTCAGTCACTTTAAGTTGTTATATTTAATAAAATTCGACGTGGGAGTTCGACGCTGGGAATCGAAGGACATCGACGTGGAAGAGAATTTAAATCGCTTTAAAAAGTCTCTCCTTTAAAAAATACCGTGAGCTTTTGAACTGTCGGCATATCGTTTTAAAATACTGCTTTCATTCGGCATATCGCTTTGGAGAACTGGTTTTTTCAATACTACTTTAAAGACTGTTTGAGACTGCAAAGCTATTAAGAACTGTCTGACCAGCTGTCAGCAGCTGAGCTCGGATCATTGTTTGGGTTTGTTTACATTTGAAGGGGGTTTGTTATCAGTGTTTAATAAACGTGTTATTCGTTATAAAACCCCTTGCCTAACTCATCTATATTATTGTTGCCCGAATACGTAACATATGTGTTAAAGTACCATGTTCAGCGCTCATCCAGCTTATTGTTTATACACCGTATAATCAAATATAACACCTTTAGTCCTCTATTCGCCTTTTTCGATTTTGTCCGCCTTTCCATTGCAACTCATCATGTTGAATGCAACTTTGTCCTGTCATCAGCCTCACCTGATTATACATTGCCTCTGTATGTAACCGAGCTACCTCATCGTCAGTATGACCACTCTGGTTCCCACCCTCCTGCCAAATTAGTTTAACCCCACCCGAACAGCTCTTGCCAACCTACCCGAAAGGATAAGTTACTCTCTCTGGTTCAGGGTTGAATCTTTCTGCGCCTTTATTCTTTCTTCCATAATGCATGAACGTGTACTTCACCGAACTATTATGTCGTCATTACTGCATTGGAAGTCCAGTTGCGTGACAGTGCTGGAAGTACGTTAAAGTTCAATGTAAATTTATTATCAAAGTACATATATGTCATCATATAAAAACATGTATTCATTGTCTTGGAGCGAGGATTCAAGAAAAATACAAAGGAACATTACAGAATCAAGCGAACCCATCCCCCACAACAAGAGCGACAAGCAGCCAATGTGCAAAGGCAACAAACTGTGCAAATACGAAAAGGAAAATAATGTAATAATATTAAATAAATAAGAGATAAATATCGGGAATATGAGATGAGGATTCCGAGACAATGTCTGTAGGTTCTGGGAACAATTCAGTGGTGGGGTGGGTGAAGTTGAGTGACGCCAATATCCCACTGATCGTCCACACTGTCAGTAATCCGTCAGTAACCTTGTCGGATCGACATAATGAACTGAATTACTTCACAACTTTACTGGATTGAGCTCCATGAGCAACATCTCCGCCCAGCTCAGCATTATGTCTATATGTGATTAAAGTGCCCAAAACGTCAGTCCCCCTTGGATAAAGGAGTAACAGCAAGGGTAAAATTGTTAATACCGCATTTGGCTTCAAATTTTAAAGTATTACTCTGATTCTCTGCATTACATCCTGGTCTGATTATTTTGCTGCGCCGGCCCGTCTATACCAAACCACTGTGTATCACTCGCAGGGCTAGACAAACATTTGGATCATTGTCTCTGTTTGCAAAGGGCGAGTTTGTCATTAGAATTATGGTCTTCCTTTGGGATATGGCAGCATCTTCGGAGACATACCCTCCGAGGTCGAACATATCGGTAAATTGACTCCAAATTGCCGAGTTAGACAAATGGAAAGTCCAACCACACACACACACACACACACACACACACACACACACACACACACACACACACACACACACACACACACACACACACACACACACACACACACACACACACACACACACACACACACACACACACACACACACACACACACACACACACACACACACACACACACCAGAATGGCTTTCAGCATTACTTTATCCGACACCAGAATCTTCGGGAACAGTACAGCATAGGAACGGTTCCATCGGCCAGCAATATTGAGCCGAGCTAAATAAATTTATAATGAAAAGGCCAACTGATTTAAGTCCTATATCCCTACTCAATATCCACATCCCTCTTGTTTTCTCACATTCATATGCCTATCTAAATGTCTCATCAAAGTCACTAATGTATCTGCCTGTACGGGCACCCCAGTTGGCGTACTGCAGGTATCCACCACTCTCTATGTTTGAACTTACCCTCTCTTGCCTTAAAGTACTGCTCTTTGGTATTAGACACTTCAACCTCTGGAAAAAAATTGTCTGTCTACTCTATCTACTCTTCTCATAATCTTATAAACTTTTATCAGATCTTCCCTCACCCACTGTCACTCCAGAAGAAGACAACATAAGTTTGACCAACTTCTCGTTACAGCACATGCGCTTTAATACAGACAACATCCTTGTAAGCGGTTTCAGCACCCTCTCCAATGCCAGGAGATATTTCCGGTAATGGGGTGACCAGAAGGGTACGCAACACTCCAGATGCAGCGGCACTTGTGCTTTATACAGTTGCAACATACCTTCGTGAACTCAATGTTTCCAGTAATAAATTGGAATTTAGAAGATTGAGGGGGTATCTTATTGAAACGTATAAAATTCTACAGGGATTGGACAGGCTAGATGCAGGAAGATTGTTTCCGATGTTGGGGAAGTCCAGAACGAGGGGTCACAATTTAAGGATAAAGGGGAAGCCTTTTAGGACCGACATGAGGGAAAAACTTCTTCACACAGAGAGTGGTGAAACTGTGGAATTTTCTGCCACAGGAAACAGTTGAGGCCGGTTCATTGTCTATATTTAAGAGGAGGTTAGATATGGCCCTTGTGGCTAAAGGGATCGGGGGTATGAAGAGAAAGCAGGTTCAGGGTTCTGAGTTGGATAATCAGCCATGATCATACTAAATGGCGGTGCAGGCTCGAAGTTTATGTTTATGCAGGCTCTATGTTTCTATGTTTCTATTAATAAAGTCAGCAGTTCATATGCCTTCTCAACCACTCTGTCATGTCGTGTCGCTACTTTCAAGGAGTATAAACATGGCCCCAAGATTCTTCTCATCCACAACACTGCTAAGGGCTTTGCTCAGCAGATAGACTGTTACGCAACAATATAGTATACGTATATGTTGTCTGTAGTCACTTCAGAATCTGATTCCTCTCTACGTGGGATACTTATAGTTACAGCTATATTTTGGCTTTCTCCTGGATTCTTGCTTATAAGTTTTCTTGTAAAGACGATTTTCTTGCAAGTTTCGAAAGCTGCAATTTAGTTTTCCATTTAAAATATGTGGTGATTTTGCTCCCAGTAGCAGTTTGAGCGAATGAACGAAAGACAAATAAAATAGTCAACCATTCTGTTAATCTCGACAGACAAATTGGTTCTGCAAATTGATTAGTGCACTTGGCGTCGAGGTAAGCTGAAACGTAAGAATCACAAGCTCTTACAGTCAGAAAGTAAATCCCACAGATCATTCTCACTGCCTCTCTCTCTCTCTCTCTCTCTCTCTCTCTCTCTCTCTCTCTCTCTCTCTCTCTCTCTCTCGCATTGTGCCCTCTGTATTTCAGCATTTCAGTGCAATATGTACTGCATTCTGAGTGAATTGTTATGGTGTCCGGCTGTTCCTCAGCCAGGAACGTTGCATACAGCAGTCAGAGAGACTGAGAAAAAGTGCTGACGGACGAAAAAGCGGAGGCAGTCTGATTCCTGGCAGTGTGAGCGAATCGCGAATGTCACTGGAACAGAGTTGGTGGTGGGTTTGGAATGTGCCTGTGTGTGTCTGAGTGAAATATACCAGGGTTTCACTGTAGAGGGAGTGAGGGAATGAGGAGCTTGGAGATGAGAAGGTGGACTGAAAGGGGCAGTAGAATGGAGAGAAAACTTAGAGGAGTTGGAGGGGAGAGAGTGTGGAGAAGAGCTGACGATAGAAGGGTGTCTGTGGGGTTAATAAATACATTAAAGAGTCGGGTCCCGTGAGTTGTGGAGAGAAGACCCTGCGGGGATGTCCAGTAATACCCGAACAAGGCAAAAGGAGGATTAGGTAGTGAAGGGTATATATGGCATAATTACCTTCAATCGAAGACCATACGACCCTGAGATTTTGGAGCAGAGTTCGGTTATTCGCCCTATTGGGTCTGCTCCGTCATTTCATCGGCTGATTTATTTTCCCTCTCAACTCCATTCTTGTGCCTTTTCTCTATAACCCTTGATGTCCTTAAATATCAATGAATGTCCGCTTCAAATACTCATTGACTCGGTCTCCACAAGTCTATGGGAATGAATTCCACAGATTCATAACAATCTGGCTAATGAAATTCCTCCACCTTTTAAAGACTGTCCTGTTCTGAGGCCGGACCTTGTGCACTCCATCCGGCGCTATCAATATTGGATAGGGTTCAACGGAATTGCCATTCATTCTTCCAAACTCCAGTGTTACGTGACTACGGCTTCCTTTTCTGTGGGTGTCACATTAAAACGCCTGGACGAGGCGGCACTATGACGTTAGTATAACTGCTGGAACTTTCGGAAAGGAGAGAGAGAGAAAGAGATTGGGAGGTTTGTGCAGCAAGCTGCTAGCAGAGGCTTGCTGTAACAATAGGTAAAGTCTGATACTTTCCCATGCCCAAAGGATTTGCTTGATTAACGGCACACAGTGCACATTGGATGTGTGACTGCCACTTTGTATGATCCATACGTGGATTTTGTTGGGGTATCCTGGGGCGACCACTTTTGTTAACCTTTACATAGTTTCGGGTATGTCCTGTGGTAACCACTTGTGCTGGGGTATGTTTCCTGACTGTCACCTTGGATGTTTCTACGTGGATTTCGGTACGACTCGAAGGATAAGATCTTCGGCGACTGTTACTTCGTTTTCCCAACGTGGAACTTGTGGAATTCTTCGTGATCGCCCCCTCTCTACATTTTAAAGAGGATTTACCAGTTCCTCCCCTCTCTTATTCCGTGGATCACTGGACCTTTCTAGTTTGTCATCTTAAGGCTTTAAGAACTGTTCCTAAGCTGGACATTTTGGAACCACACACACATAACACTGTCAACTTCTGTTTATTTCGTTTAATTTTCTATATTTTAGAGTAGATACTGATAAATATAATGATTTTCACGTTAGATCCTGACTCAATTTGTGATCTATTGCTGCTGGCACCTAACATAAATAGGGAGCTCGTCCGGGATTTGAAAGTTATTGCAGCTTATTGATTGATTGATCATCGTTTTGATTGGTTACTTAACTTTTGCTTGACTTGTGTGTGGAAATCATCTGTAACAGATATTGATGAATTTCTGGCATCACCAACCTCTGAGGCATTAGAGGAAGCCAGAAGACAAGAGTTGTTTGTCATTGCTAAAAAGCAGAGTTTTATTACGATGAAACCGGCGATGAGGAAGGCAGAGAGTCAAAGTAGAATAGCTGAATATCTACGTATGTGTTTAAGGAGGAGGTGTTAGAAACGTTTACTGAAGATAAACCGGAGGACAATCAGTACAGGATGGAACAATTCTAGTTAGAGAAACTTAAATTAGAGAACAAAGAAAAACAAAGGGGGATTCAAGCTGCTGAAAGAGAAAAACATGACAGTTTGAGTCTGAGGAAAAAGAAAAACAAGGGTGCTAGAAACGGGAGAAAGAGTAAAGGAAAGGCCGATTGTGATAGAGAAATTCAGGCTCAAGAATCAAATTTCTGGCTCTAGGGATAAGTTTGTTGCCAGTCGGGAGGTTAAACTGGTCCCTCCATTTCATGAGGCCAAAGTTGATAAATACTTTCAGAATTTTCAAAAAGTTGCTCAGAGCCTACGGTGGCCAAAAGATTGTTGACTTCTCATGTTACAGAGTGTAATTAAGAGTAAGGTTCATCAGGCTTATTCTCTCTTATCGGTTAATGAAGCAGCTGATTATGAGACAGTAAAACAGGCTGTGCTTAAAGCTTATGAACTATTTCCAGATGCCTGTATTCAATGCTTTGAAACACCTGTAAACCCATAGGGTTCTGGACATTCTGAAGAAGCTCTGTCCGGGGCTGAGATGTATGACCTGGTCAGGACAGAATTCGCTCCTTTTATGCCAGAGGGATTTGTTTCACTGAATGAAGGGTCATCCCCGGAACCAGTGAAAATTCTTCGAGATACTGGGGCTTCTCAGTCACTCTTGTTAGACAATGTTCTACAGTTTAGTGATGAGACTGCCGCCACTGGTGAGCTAAATCTTATTCAAGCAATTGGGCGGGACGTTGTTACTGTACCTCTGCACAAAGTATTTTTGAAGTCAGAATTAGTTTCGGGACCTGTTAAGGTAAGACTACGCCCCAGTTTACCGGAGAAGGGTGTTTCATTTTGTTTTGAGAATGACCTAGCAGTTGGCAAAATTGTTCCTGCAGTGCAGCTGACAACAAACCAATCACAGATAACCCAAAGATGGATTCTAATGTTTATCCCTCCTGCGCCGTAACTCGAGCTATAGCAAAGAAGCTTGCCAATGCAGATGGTCCTGTGCAGCATGGTTCTGCTGCCTATGATGACCCAAATCGGGACGAAGGTTTTGATGATATGTCAGCGCCTTTGCTTACTTCAGTATTGGAACAGGATCCTGAGCTGCAAACCACGGCTGACAAGCCCCATCGGCCCGAGGGGACGTCTTATGGCGTCAGAAATTCATCTTTGCTTCTTCATCGGTCGGTTCCGCCGGGATTAGTGGCGAACATACACGTGAAAGCCAGGATGTGGACTTTGTTGTTGCAGGTTATGAGAGATCAATGCCATTGGGGGACTTTCGTATGTAGTGGAAGTTTACACCCACTACACTCACTTCCGGCCATTACAATCTTAAACTGCCATTCCATGCGACACAGTTCTGCTGGATTCAGGAACTAGAACCTTGATGGCATAATACCCACTGTAAGGCATATACCAGTCCATGGGTCGCAACTGCAAAGACAAGGAGTGATTTAGCCCTTCTTCCACTAACCACATGTGAGAGGAGATGTATCAGGAGCAAAGAGCCACCCACGATCCCGCCGAAACCATGCACGACTCTTTGTTTCACAAAGTGAAATCCGTGGACAGAGACAAGATGCTTGAACGGAGTCGTGTACGAATATTAAAATTCCTAGATACAGTGGAGAAGATGTTTCCCGTTCTAAGTGAGTCTAGGACAAGTAGGCATAGCTTCAGAATAGCAGAACAGAGAGGAGAATTTCTTTGGTGAGAGAGTGGCGAATGTGTGCAATTTGTTGCCAGACTGTTGTGGAGGCCAAGTTATTGGGTATATTTGATGCAGAGATTGATTCGTCTGGGAGCTAAATGTTACTGGGAGAATTCAGGAGAATAAGGCTGAGAGGGATAATGAATCAGCCTTGTTCGATTTGTTGAGCAGATCCAATATGCCGAATAGACTATTTCTGATCCTATGTTTTCTGCACTTATAAGTTCAGGATTCCCTAATCGACGAAACAGAATCGCTGACGATTCATCTTCTATGTATCAACCGTCAAAATTTCAGGCTGACTGTGGTTGGTTGAAACTTTCACTCCCAAACCCGCGTTAGGAATGCAGGCTGGCTTTATCTCCGCCCTTAATAAATTGGACAGAGAATGGAATGAGAATTCCGAGCAGATTTTTTGCCGCCGATCCTGTTACCGAGGTCCGTTGGAATCAGCAGAACCTTTACTGATTGACATCCCTACCTCCTGAACTCAGGAGTTACGAGATAGGGATAGGATCAGGGAACCTGCTGATCTCCCTTTCCTGTAACGCAGGGATCATTGGGCAGGGATGAGATCCCGGTTGTCTTAGATGCTGTTCCCCTGGTCCCTGACTCAGATCTGTCAAAGTGTCTGAGGGCTAGTTTCGTCTGCACCCACTACAACCCATTTTTCCTACCACCTTCCCCCCACCCCCGTCCCTGCAATTCATCTGCTGCCCGTCCTACACTTCTGCCGAGGTGTTCCAACCTCACCATTCCTAACTTCCTTTGCTACCATCAGATTCACAAACTCGCTCTCTATTGCACATTAACAAATACAGTACTGTGAAAGAGTCTGAAGCACTCTATGTACATAAATGTGCCAAAGACTTTTGCACAATATTGCACACAAAAGTATTGCAAGCAACAGTGGCCTGCTTCTACGCTCGTTATATTAACTTCTCTTTGAGTCCATGCTGAGGTTCGGTAGAAAATGGGGACCCTTTCCCCAGGCTGGAAGCATCAAGCTAAAACATGAAATCTCTGAGGACGACAGTTTGCGGTTTCAGAAGATTAGCACTAGGATGCTGCTCGAATTAGAGGGCTTAAACCTTCTTACTGCCCGTTACGACGCTGCGGAGCGTCGGAGGCTGAGCAGAGATCTGATCGAAAGTTATAAGAGAGGCATAGATCGTATGAAGAGCAAAAGATGTTGTGATGAGTATACAAATGCTGAGTATCACGGGTTAGAGCTGAAAGTTTAAAGGATATGTACCAATATTAATGAAAACTCGCTTGAGATTCTGAAATGATGAAACTTCACGTCTTTCTGAAGAAAGGCCTGACATGTAACTCGCTACTCAATACACATATTTAGAATGGGAATTATAATGTCACGTGATCGTCACCCAATTACATTTTGTGAACAGACACCGTGTGTTCGATCGTTGTTTCATCTTATGGGTACTATAAACATTTGCATGTGACATTTCGTTGGGTTTAAGCAGCAACAGGCAATTTATAAGCGCAATAGTTTCTACAAATGCTGGAAACTTTTGAGCAACACACACAAAATACTGAATCGTCTCATTAAGTAAGGT
The DNA here is from genome assembly GCF_048418815.1 of Hemitrygon akajei. NCBI lineage: Eukaryota > Metazoa > Chordata > Chondrichthyes > Myliobatiformes > Dasyatidae > Hemitrygon > Hemitrygon akajei. The sequence goes on from NC_133147.1 coordinate 25,656,927, forward strand.
AGCATTATGGAAGGGAATAAATAGCTACAGCTCGTGGCGCCTAATGAAAAAGGGAAGAGAAGCCAGAATAAGAAGGCAGGGGAAGGGAAGGAGTACAAGCTGGAAGGTTACAGTGAACACAGTTAAGGGGTAAGCTGAGAGTGTGACCGAGAGGGGTGAAGGAAGAAGCTGGGACATGATACATGGAAAGGGTAAAGGGCTGATGAAGAAAAGATCTGATCGGTGAGGAGAGTGGGGCATGAAAAACTGAAGGTGCAAGGGCAGCAGATGGAAGACATGGGGATGTGAGGAGAAGAGAAGATGTAAGAGTGGAAATAGAGGATGAGAGTAGGGGAAGGCAGAAGAAATACCGGAGGCTGGAGTAAACGATGTTCACGCCTTCAGGCTGGAGGCTCTCCAGACAGAATATGAGGTGTTCGTTCTCCACCCTGCGAGTGGCCTCATCGTGTCAGTAAAAGGGCTATTGGTCAACACTTTGTGATGGCAATGGAGAATGGAATTAAAATGGTTGGCAGATGGAAATGCTGTTTGTTGCGGACGGAGCGAAAGCCACCTGCAGAGGAGGCCACAGCAGGAGCACCTGATAGAGTTGGTCGTCCCGTCAGACACTCAGGTGAAGTGTTGCCTTACCTGTAAAGACTGTTTGGGGGCATGAGTGGTAGTGAATGAGAAGGTAAATGGGCAGATGTTGCGCTTTTTCCACTTGCAGGTATAAGTACCAGGAGAGAGGCAGGTGGGGTGGGATGAATGCACAAGAGGATGACGGAGCGCGCGATTCCCACCAACAGCCAATAGTGGGGATGATGGGAAGCTATGAGCATCAAATTATCCTCCAATCGAAAACGACTATTAAATTAATCAATATATTAAATAATAATTTCTGAAACAGAATGCCAGGGTGGTGTATAATTCTAATTAACCTGGAGTTTTCAGTGAAATTTATTTGTGTTTAAACGGAACGAATTTGCAAAGTTTTTTTTTTCTGCAGTCGCCTTCTACTTCCATGATGAAGCTAACGAATGTGAAATGTTCAGCGGAAATTTCATCAGAACCTTTAACTCTTTTCGGAATTTGTTTTGAGTCACTGCGTAGATAAACGTGTTTGTACAGCAGCTAAGCATCTGAAACATGTTGCCACTTTCCATCAGGATAAATCTGGGGTCTCCGTAGCCATTAACTGTATAACCAACTTGAAATCGCTCTACAAAGAAGTGTATAACATACGGCATCCACAGAAGGATGAAACATCCCGAGATTGAAAAGAGCAGGACGATCGACTTCCTGCGGCTTTCCATCTCCGGGTCGCTCTGTTTCTCTCCTGCGGAACAACTGCGGAGTCTCCTACGGGCCCGACTGGCCGCCAAAATGTGCCTGACCGTCAGAGCGTTGAATGAGAGAATAAGCAGGAACGGGACGCAAGGGGTCACAACGCGATCGGTCCAATGAAATAATGTCCACTCCAGAAAATTATAAAGATTAGTCCTCCGTTTGCAATACCAGGGCACGTTGTCAATGACGTAGACTGGTTCGTGCAAAAAATACCAGGGAATGTTAATCACGCAACCCAGAGTGCAGACGACAGAGACAACAATTCCTGCGATTCTATGCGTGCAGTATTTTGCTTTGAGTTTCTGCCAGCAGATGGCGACATATCGATCAAAGGTGAATGTGACCGTTAACCAAACCGAACTGTCCCTAGCGGCGTAAATTAACGCAATGCTCAAACTGCACACGGGCGTGATGGAAAGGAAACTGCCGGGGAAATAAATAGCAGGAATGCGGTTTAATATCACAGCGGTGATAATTACCAGAAGATCCGTCGCAGCCATGGACACGAGATACCGGCTGATACACCTGGACAAACCGCAGTTTCCTCGGGAGAGGATCACAATAGCCACTATGTTAACTGCGGGAGAAGCAATTGAAGATTATCACAAGAACGTATTCGCAGCAGATGTAATTCTGAAGTTTGAACGTAAAACCTTGCACAATTACAGTATGTCACCAAACAAACTTTGGCAAACTTCTATTGATGCTCTACAAAGGAGATTATCCTAACTGGTTGCATCATGACCTGATATGGAAACCTCAATGACCAAGAAGTAAAACGGGAGCAGGAAAAGTCTTCTGGGCTTGATCAATTATCACGGGCTAATAAAATATACATTCTGTCTCCACTTTATTATGTACACCTGCTCGTAAATGCGAGTGTCTGAGTAGAGGAGGGGTCCAACCTGGGCTACACGGACCCTTGGTTAGTGGTACGTACAATGTCATAAAAAGTTGGGCACCCTGGTCAAGCTGTTGCTCAAACCCGCATCATAATGGAAAAGCAATTTGATCTCAATGTCTTTGACCATTGTTAGTGACAGATGGGGTAGTTTCAGTATCTCAGAAAGTCTGATCTTCTGGGATTTTCACACACAGGGGAACAAAGAAACAAACAAAAATTCCAGTGAGCCTCAGAACATTCCTTGTCAATCAGAGATGACAAGAGAGAATGGCTTGAACTAAAATAACCAAGGGTTATACCCGTACACTCAGAGAAGTCTATTACTGCGTTGTTCTCCAGTTAACCCAATTTAGAAAATGTCGGCGATCGTCAGTGAGACGATGTCAGTGCATTAAGATTTAAAACTGGTTCAAACATTAACACTGCATGGTTAAGACAATGACCTAAATTACTCTTGTTACAAATGCTGTGGCGTGTTCGCCACCATTTTAAAGAATGTTATTTAATTACTTTATTACTTTTCAAGTAATTTGCTGTACAAATAATACAGTCAGATTGCATTTATCATTCCCTTCCCCGTACATATGGTCATGCAGAACACAGCGGTATGAATGTATAATTTAATTATTAGTCATATTCATATATTATAAACAGTTCTGTGTAAAAGTCTTAGATGCATATATATAACAAGGATTACCAAGGTGCAGATATTCCTAAAAGGTTTGCACAGTAGAGTAAGCTGCTGTTTAATGCTATTTCCTTCGTGGTTATTTTGATTTGATTTGAAGCTTATCGTGGAAAGACATCTCCATCTCTAATTGGCCTCAAATAGCAATATCTGGAGTTATAACGTTTTATTAATATTGGTAAGCATTTAGTAGATACAGTTCTCTCCAAAAGTCTTGGGCAACCTAGACTATGTGCCGAAGGCTTTTGCCTGTACTGTGTATATAAAGTATTATTCTATACGTATGATGTATAAAAGCCACCAGTGGCTACTTTATTAGGTTCACCTGTAGACTTGGTCTTTGATACAAATATCTGCTCAGCGAATCAAGTGGCAACAATTGAATTCATAAAAACCATAACAGCTTAAGACATAGCATCACAGAATTTGAAATAATAAGAAATGCTTTACCTGGAACCGCAATCACTGCAAGAGCCGTGTAGTAAATAGCGTACACTAAGCCTCTGGGAGGGGCGTGCATTTTACGTGAAGGTCTGCGGTACGCGTTCCTAACACCAGTCGCGTTTTGGTCGATTTCAGAAGGAGTCCTTTATATACTTAACGTTCAATCGGGAAAGTCAGTTCAATAAACTCATCTTGTTTACGATTCAGTCATGGAGAATGACATTAACTTAGATACACTCAGTTAACAAACATAATAAATACCGTTACAATTAGCATTGCAAACAACTAACGAAGGAACAGATTTGGTAACATCCTCATTAGTGTGACCTCGTGAATTGGGAAATTGCTGCAATACTTCTCAATTCCTGATGAGGTGGTGGTTGGTGTGGGGAAACGCATTGTGTACACATTCAAAGCTCAATATGTAACATTTCAACAATTGCTTTTCGCTTTACCGACCCTATCATGCCGAACACACCGATCTGACGTTATGTAATTTGATTATTTCAAATTATATGTATAAAATATATATTATGCAGACATTTTATACAAATACTGTATACATTCACTCGATGGTCAGTTTAGACCTACAGAACCGCTCGTCAATACAAATATACAAATATCCGACAAGCCAATTATGTGAAAGGAACTCAATTTATAAGAACCATACGACCAGAAGACAGAAAAGCAGAATAAGGCCATTCAATCTGCTCTACCGTTCCATAATGGCTGGTTTATTATCGCTCTCCCCCACCCCTCTTTTACTTTTCCCCTGTAATCGTTGACTCCCTTCTTAATCAAGAACCTATCAATCTCCACTTAACATGCACCTAATGACTTGTCCTCCACAGCCGTCTGGGGCTTAATTCCACAGATTGACCTCCATCTTGCCAAATATATTTTCCTCATCTCTGCTATAAATGAACATCCTTCAATTCTAATGTTGTACCCGCTTATCATGGACGCAGCATCTGCAGGAAACATTTCTATTCAATGCAGGCCTTTCAATATTTCAATAGGTTTCATTGAAATCATTCTCCCGCACCATTCATGAAACCTCCAGAGATCATAGGCCCAGAGCCATCAGGCTCTACACATACTTTAACTCTTTGTAGCCAGAGACCGCTGTGGAGCCAAGCGATTGGGTATAAGGCAGAGTTTGATAGGTTCTTGATCAAAGAGTGTATCAAAGATTATAGGCACACGGCAGGAGAATGGAGTTGGGATAACAAATGGCGGAGAAACTATGGACCGAATGGCCTAATTCTTTTCAGCAGCCTTATGTCCTCATGGTTTTCATACATTAGACTGAAACAGGGGAAAGCAAAAATTCGCCCTGAAGCACCCTCAGCTTATCTGTTCATGAATGATTTCAGAAAGATGAGACACATGGGGAAGAATAAAGAGAGTGTCCAATGGTAGGTTAATAATGCCGCTTCAACCTTTGGCGCAGTCAATAAGAGTATCATGAAAATCAGATACATCAGGAGAGGTACACAACTGATCCATCATAATATCTACTGATTAATTGTGGAAAATGAGATATAAAATAGCAACATCATGCATCTCGCATCTGCATTGGTGCTAGAAAGTTTTTGAACTGTAGAATTTTATCCATATTTGCATAGGTATGCCCTAAACGTGCTCAGATCATCACATAAGTCCTAAAACTAGATAAGGACTCCTTCAGAAATCGGCACCAGCGCGATTGGTGAACAGAACGGGTCTCGCAGAACTTCACGGAACATGCACGCGCCTCCCAGAAGCTTGGTGTACGCAATTTACTACACGACTCTTGCTGTGATCGCGGTTCCAGGTAAAGCTTTTTTGTTGATTAAACAACGGTGGTCTTGTATCTCATATCTTATACTCTTATGGTCATTATTCATTGCATTTCTGCACAGTGATTGGTTGAGCAGATATTTGTATCAAACATCCAGTCTACTGGTGTATATGATAAAGTGGCCACTGAGTTTTTACACATTATATGCACAAAACGAATACATAATAAACATTATATATATATATACCGTACTGTGCCAAAGTCTTCGGCACATAGTCTATGGTGTCCCAGAATTTTGCAATTCACTATTTATAACGTATAAGTATGTCTATGGCTTCCATCGATCAGAAATGACCATGGATATTGTGTCCGAGCTGTCCAGATACACATGCCTGGGCGATACGATTTGTGGAGCAAGCTTGTAGCACGTTCACTCTCTTCACACATCTGATCACCCCAAACGAACTATAGAACTCAATGTGTGCCTGTTTTATTGACCCCAGCTCCGGATGTTACGCTCGGAGTTTACCACCGAAGCCTGCCCCATGGGTGAGTATAGCCGCAAGGCAAAGGAGGTGTGAGAGCAGAGTTTCCCTTCTCCTAGGTGAGTTGCCATCCACGGCTGACGAGCCCCATCTGTCCGAAAGGGCAGGTTTTATTGAGCCGGTAACCGCCTTTGCCACTTCTCCAGTCAGTGGGTACGGTTCCACCGGGCTTCGTGGATGAATGCCAGAAGCTAAACGTGGTTGTGAGAGGTCATTCGAGGCGCACGCCGCTGGGAGCATTTAATAGATAGTGGGAGCTCCCCCAGCTATAACAACCTTAAGGAAGTTTGAGTATAAATATGACATGTACATTAAGTTGATAAAGTAACTAAATTACATTTTAAAATATTGCAAACATGCCGCAGTATCTGTAACAATTGTCTATGGTCACGGTCTTTACCACGCTATATTAATGATTGATCCAGTTTTTACCTCTTTATACATTGCTAGCGCCCTATTTAGGACCGTCGTCGACATTGTTCAAAGTCGGTTAACTGGCGGGCTAATATTCTCTGCATTACGTAGGCACAAAAAATGAGCAATTCTCTGAGTATAACCCATGGTTCTTGTAGCTTATGTGGCCTTCGTGTCAGCTTGACCGATCCAGCGATTCTCTTCTGTCCTCTCTCATTAACAAGGCGTTTAATGACACTTGAAATATTTCTGTCAGAGCCCCTGCTATTTCTACACTCACTTCCCTCAAGGTCCTAGGGAATATCCTGTTAGTAACCGGTGACTTATCCACTTTTATATTCTTTAAAAGCGCCAGTACTTCCTCTTCTTCAATGATCATAGTTTCCATTACTACCCTTCTTGTTTCCCTTACCAAAACATATATGATGTCCGAAACTGCTAATCATACTTCAAGAGTGGCCTGAGTAGAGTTTTCTAAAGCCTCAGCATTATCTCCTTCCTTTTATTTTATATCCCCATTGAAATAAATGCCAACATTGCGTTCGCTTTCATTACCACAAATTCATCCTGTGAACTAACCTTTTGGAGTCTTCCACGAGGACCCCTAAGTCCAACTACACGTCTGATGTTTGAAACTTCTCCCATTTAGTTAACGGTCCCCACTATTGCTCCTTTTACAAAAATGTGTTATTTACATTTTCCAACACTGTATTCGTTCTTTGCAAAGTAGAGGTTCCAAAACTAAAACCCTGCAGAACACCACTAGTCATTGGCACCCAACCATAATAGGCCCATTTTTTGCCACTCGCTGCCTACTGCCTATCGCCCATTCCTCTATACATGCAAGTATCTCCACTGTATCGCCATGGGATTTTAACTTGTCAAGTAGCCTCAAGTGTAGCATTATATCAAATGCCTTCTGAATCTCCAAGTAAATGACAACGACTGTCCCTCCTTTGTCCACCCTGCTTGTTACTTCCTCGGAGAACTATAACAGATTTCTCAGACAAGATTTTCCTTCACAGAAACATGATGACTTTAGATTTCTTTGTCATTAGTCTCCAAGTTCATCAGAACATCATCCTTGATAATAGACTCCTGCACTTTCCCAACCACTGTGGTTATGATAATTGGCCAATACTTCCCATTTTTCTGCCTTTTTCCCTTGTACAATAATTGGGTGATAATTTCAATCTTCCAGTCCTCCGGGACCATGAAATAATCATGTGATTCTTCAAAGGTCATGACTGGAACATCAGTTAACACTTCAGCAAAATCTATCAGAACTCAATGATGTAGTCCATCTGGCACAGATGACATCCACGTTAAAACTTTATCGTTTGACTAGCACCTTTTCCTTTATAATAGGAATCGCACGCACGCCTGCCGCCTGACACTCACAGACCTCTGGCTCCCTGGTGGTGTCTTACTCAGTGAAGAATGATACAAAGTAGTTGTTGTTCATCTTCCATTACTCCCCCCCCCCCCATTACTACATCACTGCCTCATTTTCCAATGGTCCGATATAATCTCTTACCTCTCTTGTACTCTTATATAACTGAAAAAGTATAACTGAAAAAAAACTTTAAGTATCCTGATTTATATTATCGTCCCGGTTGCCCTCATATTTCATCTTTTTTCCTCCTTATAGCTTGGTTATATTTTGTTGGATTTTAAAAGCTTCACAATCAGCCAACTTCTCATTCATTTTCGCTGCCTTATGTGCCCTTTCATTGGCTTTTTCGCCAACTTCCCTTGATGCCTCATTCCACCATTTGAGAACTTCTTCTTCTGTGGGCATATCGAACCTGCAGCTTGTAAACTATTCCCAGAAACATCAGCCATCTCTGCACTGCCGTCAACACTACCAATATCCCTCTCCAATCCAAAGAGAGCAAGCTCCTGTCTCATGCTTCTGCAATTCCCTTTATCCATTTGCGATTCTGATACATGTGACTTATGCTTCTCCCTCCAAAATTCAACCCTATGAATTCAATCCTATTTAAATCAGTGACTGCTTGGAGTTCTGTCACGTTAAACTCCCTAATAATATTTGGGATATGACACAACACCCATTAGATATTCCCCAAACAGCCTGAGGCACAAGCTGCTCTCACAATCCATCCCGTTGGCATTCAGCAAACTGTCTCTCTTGCGTTCCGACAGCAACCTGATTTTACTATCCCTTTTGATATTGATGTCCACCATTATAATTGTGTGATTACCCTTAATACATGCCTTTTCCAGCTCCCTTTGCAATCTCAACCCAACATCCTGGCTTTTATTTGGAGACCTATTTATGATTCCCATAATGGTATTTTACGCTTGTAGTTTCTTAGTTCCACCCACAGAAATTCAACATTTTCTGAGCCTGTGTCACGTCTTTCTAGAAATCCTTTATCAACAGAGCCTCACCTCAGCCTATGTCTTCCTGCCTGTCCTGTCGAAGCAAGTTATATTCTTTGATGTTACCAAACTATCGTCTTCTTTCAGCCACAGCTCCCTAATGCCCACAACATCACAGCAACTAATCTCTAATTGCGCCATGTGTTTTCACTTCTTATCGCGATTGCACACTAAAATACCATACCTACAGTCTTGCATTCTTCACTATTTTTGTATTTTGCCTCTGTGCAACAATTTAACTCCCTGCTCTGGAACTTGTACCCAATCATTCGCTTGGCCTTCCTTACCTTGACGTTATATTCATCAGCTGCTTGTCAAACTGCTGGTCCATCCTCAGCTCTACCATACTTGTTCCCATCCCACTGACGTATTAGTTTAAACCACTTCCAACAGCTCTAGTAAAACTACTCTCAAGAATATTGGTCCCGCACGGATTTATCTGCAACCCCTCCCTTTTTACAGGTCACATCGCACCAGAGATGGTCCAAATTATCGATAAATCTAACTCCCTGACCCCTGCTACAATTCTTTAGCCAGGTTTAATTTCAAAGGAGGTTCAAGGGGCAAGGTTTTTACACAGAGAATTGTCGGTATCTGTATACCTTATAGAATTTGAAGAGACATTCAGATAGTCACATGAGTGCGAGGAAAATGAAAAGATACGGATATCGTGTAGATAGAAGAGATTAGCTCAGTTAGCTATTTTGACACTTAATTGAGACCGCAGAACATGTTGGCCCAAAAGGATATTTGCTGAACTGTACTGTTCTGTGGTCTATGCACTGAGATTCTCAAATCTCTCTTACTGGCGCCAACCATCATTCCACGGTCAAAGTTACTCAGATCTCATTTCTTCCCCATTCCGATATTTGGTCTGATCAACAACTGAACCACTTGACCATCTCTGCATCCTTTTTTAATTGAGCTGTTTCCATCTGATTGGCTGATTACATAATTGCATTAACGAGTAGGTGTGCATATGTACCTAATAAATTGACCATTCAGTATAGAACATCATACAGAGCAACAATAAATAACAAAAATAACAGCCAGAATCTTTCGGCTCCACTTAGTTTATTTCTTAAAAATTGCTATACTGTCATTACACCAGTGGGCGCCATGACGAATTCCCTCTGACGACAGCTTAAGTCGAGACAGTGATAAACTTACTGGCCAGTGTCTTAGAGGCTGGGCGCCACTGTAGCATAGCCGTTAGGTGTCGCTATTACAACCCAGACGTTGGGATTCGAAGTTCATTTCCCGGCGCCGTTGTCTTTGTTTGTTTCCCCTGACAAGATTTGAGGTTACCCCTGTTACTCTGGGATTCTCCCACAATTCAAAGACGTACCGGGTAGATTAATAGGACAGTGTGAAATGCCCCGTGATCAGCTGAGACTTAAATCGCGGTTGTCCAGAGTTGCCGGGGCGGAGAGCTCGAAAGATTTGAAAAACATCCTTCACGCTGTTCGAGGAAATAAATGAATGAATACATACATACATAAACGAAAAGATCGTTCCATAGATAAACAAATAGGTAAATAAAGTTAGATAGGAGATAGCTAGATCGATAGATAGAGAGATAGAGAATAAGTAAATATAGAGATATAGAATTTCAAACGAAATGACCATTACTGATAGGATGCCAGTTTTTAATGGTTTTTTAGTTTGCCTTATCATCAGCTTTTGGAAGAAGGACCACCCGCTTTTTTTTCCATCCAAGTTGTTATTTACCAATTTTTACCTATTTTAAGTTGGATACAGAGTGTTCCACAACAGATAGTGTCCTATATCTATAATAAATTAAACTCCCAGAAATATATGCCCTCATAAGGAATGAAAACCTGTGATAGGGACACATCTGAATTGTGAAAAGACTTGGACTGGGGTGCGATTTGGGATAATGCTGCTACTTCGAAAAACCCAATGCAGCATATCTAACACCGAGAATTAGACATCAGATGAGAATGTTTCCTGACCCATCTTGCTCATTTTGCCCCAACAGGACTGTTGTCCCTTTTATTCTTGTTGCCTAGGAATGTCCAGGGGTTTTTGGTTTGTGAGGGAAAGTTAACTTACAAAACGGGATACAACTACCAATGGACACGTTGTCCGTCTTCTAAATGATGAGTCTCACCTTTCCCTTACGGAAAAAAAACACACGGGAAGTCTGGTGGCAGGCCTGGATGCAGATAAGAAGACTGTAGTCCAGCGAAGAAAACCTCCTCGTGATATTTCAAATACTCACTGGCTTCGGAGCTTTTTCGACATTTCTTACCTTTAGCTATCATCAGCAAGAGTAAATGATGCACGACCAAACACAATCTTTTTTTTTGTAATTTATTTTTTTATTGAAGTTCATCAAACAAGCATTTCCATAAGATGTATTTCAGACATTGTACAGATATATCATATAATCATATATATCACAAAATCTCCACAAAGTATTTATCTGGGGTAAACACTTATAGAAAAGAGTGGCAAGAAAAAACAAGCAAAACGAAATAACTATGTACAAGTAGGGAGTTATCTTTTTTTTTTATAACAGATTCATTGATTTGTGAGAATAAAATCAGGCCTATGAGGCATTATGCAGTTAAACCATTTTTCCCAGTATGAATCAAATTGTTCCAGCTTATGATTAACAGAAGCTGTTATCTTCTCCGTTTTGTAAATGTCCATTGTAATTTCCATCCATGTATTTAAAGCTGGGCTCTCCTGTGAGAACCATTTCCTAGTAAGAGTCTTTTTACCAGCCACCAACAGTATATTCATTAAATATTCATATCTTTTCAACCATTCTTGAGGTACATATCCAAAATATATGGTCTTACTCTCCAAGGGTATTTCATATTTAAAGATGTCTTGTAGGGTATTGTGTATCCCCCTCCAATAGTTTTTGATAGCAGGGCAGTCCCAGAAAATATGATAATGATTTGCATTTTGATTTCCACAGTTTCTCCAGCAAACAGGAAGGTTACCATCATAAAAGGATTTCTGAGAGGGTGTAATAAAATATCTTATCAAATTTTTCCATCCAAACTCCCTCCATTTCTGTGAATTGGTACACTTCCATTGATATCTCCATATTGTTGTCCATTCTTCCTCAGATATAATTATCCCTCCTTCCTTCTCCCATTTTGTTTTAATGTATGAAGTCGAATGTGTTTTACGATTTGACAACACTTTATACATGCTTGAAATGATTCTACTACCATTATCTGAATTATATGCTTTTCTAAAGAGCTCTATCAAGCATATATTTGCCTTGGTTACATTTTAAGCGTCTTATTAACATACTGTCACATCTGTGAATACCGATAAAAATCTTGTTTTTCTAATAAGTGTTTCTCTTTAAGCATTTCAAAACTGAACAGTGTTCCTTCTTTCATTATGTTGCAAAGATCTGTTATTCCTTTAGCTGACCAGTCCTTAAGTCTAGCATCCAATGTATTTGGTGTAAAATCAGAGTCATATGCACACCATTTAAGAATTGCAATATCTCCCTCTAGATTATATTCTTTTATAGTAGTTTTCCACATTTTAAGAGTCAATTTCACCCATGGGTTATCAATAGTATTTATGTACCTTTGTTAACAGCCAAAATTGCTTGTATGGGGAAGGGAAGTACCCGCTCCTAAATGTTTTTACTTTGAGCGTCATATGATGGGTTGCACCAACATATCACAGCTCTCAACTGTGCTGCAAAATAATAACCTCTAAGAGAAGGCAAGCCCCATCCCCCCTTTTCCTTTGTTAATTGCAAAGTTTTGAGACGAACTCTAGGCCTTTTACCCTGCCAAATATACCTTGATAGCATATTGATCCATTCATTGAATTGATTTTGATTAATCTCTATTGGTAGGGTCTGAAAGAGATATAACAGTCTGAGCAGTATATTCATTTTAATAGACTCAATCCCTGAACTGAGACTGAAAAAAGAAATCAGGCTCCATCTTGCCTCATCTTCCTTAATTTTTTTTTTATGTATAAAGGTTGATAATTACATTCCGATCATTTTACCAAATCTTTTGGCATGATGATACCCAACTATTTGAAAGACCCTGTGAGCCATGCCCGGGGTATCTACTTTCAATTTCTCTTGGTGGGCTATAGTAATATGAAAGTAATTGGGTTTTATCTATGTTGATCTTGTATCCTGATAATTGATCATATTGTTCAAAGGATTGCATCAATTTAGGTAAAGAGTATGTTAGTTGCCCTAGACAGATCAAAATGTCATCCGCATAACCAGACAATTTATGTTCTGTCCCTTTAATAGTAATTCCCCTGATATCTTCATTTTGTCTGATGTATTGAGCTAATGGTTCCAGATATAACGCGAAGAGTAGTGGTGACCATGCACAACCCTGTCTCGTACCCCTTTCTAGGGTAAGATATTTGATAAATATCCATTGATTTTAATCCCAGCAGTAGGATTGTCATATAGTGTCTGTATAGTTTTAATAATTGTGTCTTGGAAACCAAATCTATGTAAAAGAAAATTCCAATTAACCGAATCTAATGCTTTTTCAGCGTCCACGCTTATCACTATTGCTTCGATTTTTTTTTTGTATATGATCCATAATGTGAAGTGCCCATATATTGTCTTGAGTCTGGCGTTGTCGTATAAAACCTATCTGATCATTACGTATCAGTATGGGTAGAAACTCTTCTAATCTTTTGGCCATGATGGAGGTAAATAACCTATAATCTACATTAAGAACGGATATTCTTCTAAATGACCCGCAATCCATTTTATCCTTGCCTTCTTTCGGTATAGCTGAGATTATCGCTTCCATCCAACTGGGTGGCATTTGTGCCTTTTTTAGAGCCCAGTTTAGTGTGGGGAGTAAAACAGGAATTAACTCATTTTATATTCTTTGTACCACTCTGCCGTATACTCATCTGATCCTGGTGACTTGCTTAATTTAAGCCTACTAGTTGCAGCATTTAATTAAACTTCAGTTATGTCAGCAGTCATCCTTCTATTTTGTTCTTCGCTTAAAGTGGGTAACTCTAGAGAATTCAAGAAGTTGTCAATTTGGGTTATGCTTCCCCCTGGAACTTTGGAATATAGCGTTTTGTGAAACACTTCAAAAGCTTCTTGAATTTCACTTAGCTTATTTTTTATCATTTTCGTTCTTGGGTCCCTAATTCTATGAATTGTATTTTCTGCTATCTTTTTTTTTCAGTTTCCACGCCAGTATTTTCATAGATTTCGATCCACTTTCATAATGTATGTTTCAGAAACATTAAGTTTTTCCTAATTTCTTGCGTTGCCAAATTATTTATTTCATTCCTAATTCATTTAATTTCCCGTAATGTATCCTGTGCCAAATTCAATTTGTGTTTTTTCTCTAGTTCCTTCAGCCTATTTTGTAATTCTTCTAATGTTTTATTCCTTTTTTTCTTATATGAAGATATCGCTATAATTTTCCCTCTTAAGACCGCCTTCAGAGTATCCCATAAAATGGGAGGTGAAACCTCTCCATTATCATTAAATTCTAAGTAGAGACCACATTGGCAAATACACTAGTGTGCAGAAGTATCAAGCACCCGAGCAACATATATGTGCCAAACACGTTTGCAGAGGACTGTGCGTTAAATTATTGCAGAAAAGAGTGGCCTGTTTGTGCGCTGCTTAAATCAACTATCTCTGGGTCTATGCTTAGCTTGTGTAGAGGCTCTGAGACTTTTCCCCAGTTTGGAATTGTCGAACTAGAGTATTAGATCTGAGTTTTAAAGGAGGTGGCTTTATGAAGAAAAGCCTGCTGACATTGACCTTCTCAATATGCATGTCCAAACTGGAATCATTCAAAAGGCCTCATGATCGTTGTGAAATTGCATTTTGTGCGCTGTTTTATTATTCTGCGATCCAAAACACTTGTGTGAGATACTTTATTGGTGTCGAACAGGAACCGATAGTTCAGGAATACAACATTTCTTTAGACGGTAGCAAGTTTGAGCCAACCACACAAAATGCAGAAACACTGTCGGTCAAGAAGCATCTATGGAAGGGAATAAATTTTTGACATAACAGGCCGAGGCCTTTCATCGGGACTGGGAAAAAAAGGGCGAAGACTCCAGAATAATAAGGCGGGGCAGGGAAAGGAGAGAAACTCGAAAGTGATCCGTCAACTCAGGTGAGGGTGAAGGTGAGTGAATGGGGGAGGGCGATGAAATAAGAAACTGAGAGGCGACAGGTACAAAGTTAGAAGGCAGCGAAAGAAGGAATCTGATAGGAGAAGGGAGTACACCATGGGAAAATGTCAAGGAGAAAGGGCACCAGAGGGAAGTGATAGGAATTTGAGGAAACGAGAAGTGTTAAGAGCAGATTATATAGAGAAATGGGGGAAGAGAAGGGGACGGAAAGAGGTTATCGGAAGTTCGAGAAATCCTTGTATATACCTTCAGGCTGGAAGCTATCCATGCAGAATATGAGGCAATCGTTCTCCATCTTCAGAATGGGCACATCGTGGCAGTAGAGGAGGTCATTAATCGAAATTTTGGAAAGGGAATGGGGACAGGGCTTAAAATGTTTGGCCAGCGGGAAATCCTGTTTGTACCAGATTGAGTGAAGGGCATCCCACTCTACGTCGGATCTCACCGATGTACCGGAAGTCGCAGCAGGAGCCTTGGATACAGCAGATGACCCTGACAGACTCACCGGTGAAGTGTTAAAAACAACTGGAAGGACGGTTTCTGGACCTGAATGGTGATAAGGGAGGATGTGAATGGGCAGGTGTGGCATTTCGTTCTCTCGTAGAAATAACTGCCCGAAGGGAGATCGGAGGGGAGTGACAAATGGACAAGTAAATCACGGAGGGAGCAAACACTGTGGAAAGTGGAGAGAGAGAATAGTGGGAGGACATTGATGCCTAATTTTTAAACAATATATAAAAACAGACTCTTAAGTCATTATTTTCGCTAAATAATGACGGACTAAATTGCAATTAAAATTCCGCCTAAAGTATGGAGTAAATTTATATTTTGTTCAAACGGAGGGGTTTGCACATTTGATGCATTTTTTTTCTTTTCTCAGGAACCTGCGACTTTTGAGACTTAGCCATAGAATATCAAATGTTCCGAATACATTTCATCAGCACCTTCAACTCTTTCCGGAATTTGTTTTGAGTCACTGCGTAGATAAACGTGTTTGTGCAGCAACTCAACATCTGAAGCATATTGGCAATTTCCATCAGGATGAACCTGGGATCGTTGTAGCCATTAATTGTATAACCAACTTGAAATCGTTGAACGAAGAAGTGGATAACATACGGAATCCAGAGAAGGATGAAACATCCCGAGATTGCAAATAGCAAGAGAATGGACTTTCTACGGTTTTCGATCTCCGCGTCGATCTGCTTCTCTCCCGTGGCGCAACTACGGAGTCTCTTACGGGCCCGACTGGCTACTAGAATGTGTCTGACAGTCAGAGCGTTGAACGAGAGAATAAGCAGGAACGGGAGCAAAGGAGTCAGGATGCGATCGGTCCAATCAAATATTGTCCAGAGGATAAAAGAATAACGAACGTCCTTCTGTTTGCAATACCAGGGTACGTTGTCAATGAGGTACATTGGTTCGTGCAAAAAGTACCAGGGAATGTTAATCACGCAGCCCAAAGTGCAGACGATAGAGACGACAATTCCAGCGGTTCGGTGGGTGCAATAATTTGCTTTGAGTTTCTGCCAGCAGATGGCAACATATCGGTCAAAGGTGAACGTCACTGTTAACCAAACAGAACTGTCCGTGGCGGCGTTAATTAACGCAATGCTTAAACTGCACACGGGTGTGATGGATAGGAAACTACCGGGAAAGTAAATAGCGGGAATGCGGTTTAATATCACTGCGGTGATAATTACCAGAAGATCCGTCGCCGCCATGGACACGAGGTACCTGCTGATACATCTGGCCAGACCGCAGTTTCCTCGGGACAGGATCACAATCGCCACTATATTAACTGTGGGGAAAAGAATTGGAGATTGATGAAAGAACATACCCACAGTGGAAGTGGGTTGATTAATTAATGTACGGCTATTAAATATATACTCTGGGTCCACTTTATTAAGTACAACTGCACAAGTACACGCCTGAGCAGCTAATCACGTGCAAACAACTCAATGCATTAAAACATGTAGACATGGCAAGTGGCGGTGTTTAAAACATGAGGGCAAGGGAACCCTCGGTTACTGGTAGAGATTATCGCATTTTAAAAAAATGGGTATCGCTGTTCAGGAGGTTCAACTCTTGATCAGACCAAATATCAGAGTAGGGAAACCACGCGATCTGAAGGATCATGATAGTGGTGTAATTGTTGGTGCCACGCGGGGTGGTTTGAGTATCTCAGAAACTGACGTTCTTCAAGAATTTTCACACACAATAGTCTCCAGAAGAACAAAAATCATATCCAGTGGGCATCAGATCTGCAGACGAAGCGCCTTGGTACTGAAAGAGTACAGGTGAGAATGGATTGACCGGCTCAAGCTGACAGGACGGCGACAGAAACTCAAATAACCATTGGTTAAACCCGAAATCTAAGACAAGTGTAAATTCTCTATTCCTACTTAATATAGATAATATGATCTCCAGAGTTAACACACTTCAGAAAATGTCAGTAATCGTCCTAAATAAGGCGAAATCAGCGCATAAAGAGTTGAAATTAGATCAAACATTAATACAGTGGTAAAGAACTGCGGCGTGTTGTCAACATTTAAATTGTTCTATTATTTGCCAAATAGCTGCTGCATGTTTAGTGTGTCAAGATAAATGCCTAAAACTAATGCAGTCAAATTACCCTCTATACATTGTTACGCCGTTCCTATCGATCTTGTCATGAAGAACATAGTGGTATGAATTCATATGACTTGATGTACAACTCATGTCTATAGATTATAAACAGCTCGGTCTAAAAGTCTTAGCAATATATATATATATAAAATATATATATTATATCTATATAGTTAGCGTACGTTTATAGCTCAATTTCGTAGATACAGTACTCTGCAAAAAACGTTAGGCACCCTAGACTATGTGCCGAAGACTTTTTCACTGTATATGTAAAAAATATTATATGTACTTATTTAAAATATATAATGTATGAAAGCACTCAGTGGCCAACTTATTAGGTACAGCTGTAGACTTGCTCTTTGATACAAATATCTGCTCAGCCAATCACGTGGCAGTTATTCAATTCATAAAGGTCAGAAGAGCTTGAAGCGTAAGACTCAAAATGTTAAAACAGTAAGAAATGTTTTACCTGGAACCGCGATCACTGCAAGAGCCGTGTAGTAAATTGCGTACACCAGGCCTCTAGGAGGGGCGTGCATTTTCCGTGACCAGTTCCGCGCATCAATCGCTCTATTGTCGATTTCGGAAGGAGTCCTGAATATACTTGACGCTCAACCGCGGAAGTCAGTTAAATAGCTCATGCTGTTTACAATTCAATCATGGGGAATGACATTAATTTAAAATACAGTCAGGGAACAAACATAATGACTGACGTCACAATTACCATTGCTAACAGCTAACGAACGAATAGATTTGGTAACAACCCCGTTGAAATGACCTCGTGAATTCGAAAATCCCTGCTGTTCTTCTCGCGTTACTATGAGGCTGTGTTGGGTGGGGGAAGGAGAGGTGGATGGGGGAACGTGGTGTATGCATACTTAATTCTTAATCTGCAATATTCAAAAATTGCTATTCACTTCCCGACCTTGTCATGCCGAAGACACCAATATGATGTGTAATATGAATTGATTATACAAACGATATTTGTATATTAAATATATATTATATATGTTATGTGTGTATATATACACATATATGTAAATATATAGTATACATACAGACGGTGGCGGCTTTATTAGGTACACCTACAGACCTACTCGCTAATACAAATACCCGATAAGCCAAGCATGTGACATATGACCAGATGTCAGAGTAACTGAATTAGGCCATTCAGCCCATTTAAATTGTTCTGCCTTTCAATCGTGACTGATTTATCATCGCTCACCACTCCGTTCTCCTGACTTCCTCTCGAAACCGTTGACGCCCATGGAAGTCAGGAACATATCACTCCACTTAAAATGCACCTTGTGACCTGTTCTCCACAGCCGTCTGAGGCAATTAATTCCACAGAGATATTCTCCGCATCTCTGCCCAAAATGGACAAAATGCAATTCTCATGTTGTGCCCGCTGGTCCTGGACTCCACAGCTGTGGGTAATATCCTCTCCATTTCAACTCAATGTAGGCCTTTCAATATTCGATAGGTTTCAGTCAGATAATTCTCCGGCACCATTCTTCAAACCTCCAGAGGATATAGTCCCAGAGCCATCAGGCTCTATTCATACTTTAATCGTTTATTGCCACAGACCGCTGTGGAACCAAGTCATTAAAGCAGAGGTTGATCGGTTTTTGATCAATTAGTGTGTCAAAGATTATGGGCAGAAGGCAGGAGAATGGAGTTGGGATAACAAATCGGCTATGAATGGATGGCGACAGACGATGGGCTGAATAGCCTCGGGATCCGCATCTTTATGTTCTTATGACGTTCAGCCATTCGGCAGAAACGGGGGAGGCAAAAATCTGCCTGCACACAGACGAAGTTAATGCCGACTTCAGAAATCTGAGGCACATGTGTAAGAGCACAGGGACAACTCAGTGCCAGTTTAATAATGCCGAATCAGCAGTTGGTGCAGTCAATAAGAGTTAATGAACTCAAACACATCAGGGGAGATACACAACGGGTGAATTTTAACGCTGTCTTGAATTTGGTCAGGTGTAAAAATGGCGCATATTCAGAGGCGTATGACACACGTGTAAGTAAACGGGGAAACCTCAGGTACACCACCCAGGCAAAGTGCAAAGTTCACAGTTGCTTTATATTCAAAGTACCTACAGACAACCTGGAGATTCATTTACATGCGAAAGTCCAAATTAAATGCAATGAAAAACAATTTTACCAAGGCAAAACTGCACAGTAACAAGGACTGAAAAAGAACCATCGTGCAAATACTAAATAGATAAGCAAATACGTAGGTAAAAGAATTAAAGAAATAAGTAATTAGATAGATAGATAGATAGGATTCAGCATGTTCCTGGCATGATAGCCATAATTGTAAACCACGTATTTTTGTACCAGAATGAAGACTCATTCAAATTCGATTGCAACATTCAAATCAAAGTTAAAAGTAGATATTGTTATTAGCGCATTTATACGTCAGCCTGGGATTCATTTTCCTGCTGCTATGTTCAGCAAAGCTCCAGAGTAGTAACTATAACAAGATCAATGGAAATCATCCAGTGTGTAGATGACAACAAACTCAAAACACAAATACAACGAGAGCAGGAAATAACAAGATAAAGAATCCTTTAAAATACTTCCTCCTCTTCCGAATTGCTTTCAAAAATTCCAGCCATTCCTACTCTGACATCATCCGTTGTTTTCTTATCAATTCTGGCCATCTGCTCTTGCATGGCTATGAAATTCCCTTTACTTCTGTAATATTGATACATCTGTCTTTAGCTTCTCCCTTGCAGATTTCAAAGTGAATTCGTTCATTTACCTTGAGCAGTCTAATCAATTCAGGTTAATTGCACAACGCCCAACTCAGAATACCTGATCCCCTAATAGCCTGAATCACGACCTGCTCTGGAAAGATATCTCGTGGGCATTGAAGAAATTTTCCCTTCGGAAAATAGCACCAAATTGATTTTCTCAACCTGTATCTATATTGACGTCCCCCACGACTATTATGTCATCGCCCTTTTGCCATTTATTTACTAGCTCCTCTTGTAATTTGTAGACAGCATTATTACTCCTTTTTGGGGTCTGTATGCAATTCAGATCAGGGTGTTTTCAACCTTGCATTTCCTTGGCTATATTCACAGAGGCTCTACTCCTTCTGGCCCTATGTCACCTCGTCCTAATGATTTGATTTCATTTTTAATAACAGAGCAACCCCGTCCCCTCTGCCTTCCAGCCTTTCCATTCGGTACAATGTGTATCCTTGGGCATTAAGCTCCCAGTATCTTCCCTTAAGCCATTATTCAGTGATGCCTACAACATCATGCATGTGTTAAAGTACTGTGTTCAGCGCTCATCCAGCTTATTGTTTATACACCGTATAATCAAATATAACACCTTTAGTCCTCTATTCGCCTTTTTCGATTTTGTCCGCCTTTCCATTGCAACTCATCATGTTGAATGCAACTTTGTCCTGTCATCAGCCTCACCTGATTATACATTGCCTCTGTATGTAACCGAGCTACCTCATCGTCAGTATGACCACTCTGGTTCCCACCCTCCTGCCAAATTAGTTTAACCCCACCCGAACAGCTCTTGCCAACCTACCCGAAAGGATATGTTACTCTCTCTGGTTCAGGGTTGAATCTTTCTGCGCCTTTATTCTTTCTTCCATAATGCATGAACGGGTACTTCACCGAACTATTATGTCGTCATTACTGCTTTCACATTCATTCATTCATTCATTCATTCATTCATTAGAAGTCCAGTTGCGTGACAGTGCTGGAAGTACGTTAAAGTTCAATATAAATTTATTATCAAAGTACATATATGTCATCATATAAAAACATGTATTCATTGTCTTGGAGCGAGGATTCAAGAAAAATACAAAGGAACATTACAGAATCAAGCGAACCCATCCCCCACAACAAGAGAGACAAACAGCCAATGTGCAAAGGCAACAAACTGTGCAAATACGAAAAGGAAAATAATGTAATAATATTAAATAAATAAGAGATAAATATCGAGAATATGAGATGAGGATTCCGAGACAATGTCTGTAGGTTCTGGGAACAATTCAGTGGTGGGGTGGGTGAAGTTGAGTGACGCCAATATCCCACTGATCGTCCACACTGCCAGTAATCCGTCAGTAACCTTGTCGGATCGACATAATGAACTGAATTACTTCACAACTTTACTGGATTGAGCTCCATGAGCAACATCTCCGCCCAGCTCAGCATTATGTCTAGATGTGATTAAAGTGCCCAAAACGTCAGTCCCCCTTCGATAAAGGAGTAGCAGCAAGGGAAAAAGTGTTAATACCGCAGCTGGCTTCAAATCTTTAAGTATTACTCTGATTCTCTGCATTACATCCTGGTCTGATTATTTTGCTGCGCCGGCCCGTCTATACCAAACCACTGTGTATCACTCGCTGGGCTAGACAAACATTTGGATCATTGTCTCTGTTTGCAAAGGGCGAGTTTGTCATTAGAATTATGGTCTTCCTTTGGGATATGGCAGCATCTTCGGAGATATACCCTTCGAGGTCGAACATATCGGTAAATTGACTCCAAATTGCCGAGTTAGACAAATGGAAAGTCCAACCCCACACACACACACACACACACACACACACACACACACACACACACACACACACACACACACACACACACACACACACACACACACACACACACACACACACACACACACACACACACACACAGACACACACACACCAGAATGGCTTTCAGCATTACTTTATCCGACACCAGAATCTTCGGGAACAGTACAGCATAGGAACGGTTCCTTCGGCCAGCAATATTGAGCCGAGCTAAATAAATTTATAATGAAAAGGCCAACTGATTTAAGTCCTATATCCCTACTCAATATCCACATCCCTCTTGTTTTCTCACATTCATATGCCTATCTAAATGTCTCATCAAAGTCACTAATGTATCTGCCTGTACGGGCACCCCAGTTGGCGTACTGCAGGTATCCACCACTCTCTATGTTTGAACTTACCCTCTCTTGCCTTAAAGTACTGCTCTTTGGTATTAGACACTTCAACCTCTGGAAAAAAATTGTCTGTCTACTCTATCTACTCTTCTCATAATCTTATAAACTTTTATCAGATCTTCCCTCACCCACTGTCACTCCAGAAGAAGACAACATAAGTTTGACCAACTTCTCGTTACAGCACATGCGCTTTAATACAGACAACATCCTTGTAAGCGGTTTCAGCGCCCTCTCCAATGCCAGGAGATATTTCCGGTAATGGGGTGACCAGAAGGGTACGCAACACTCCAGATGCAGCGGCACTTGTGCTTTATACAGTTGCAACATACCTTCGTGAACTCAATGTTTCCAGTAATAAATTGGAATTTAGAAGATTGAGGGGGTATCTTATTGAAACGTATAAAATTCTACAGGGATTGGACAGGCTAGATGCAGGAAGATTGTTTCCGATGTTGGGGAAGTCCAGAACGAGGGGTCACAATTTAAGGATAAAGGGGAAGCCTTTTAGGACCGACATGAGGGAAAAACTTCTTCACACAGAGAGTGGTGAAACTGTGGAATTTTCTGCCACAGGAAACAGTTGAGGCCGGTTCATTGTCTATATTTAAGAGGAGGTTAGATATGGCCCTTGTGGCTAAAGGGATCGGGGGTATGAAGAGAAAGCAGGTTCAGGGTTCTGAGTTGGATGATCAGCCATAATCATACTAAATGGCGGTGCAGGCTCGAAGTTTATGTTTATGCAGGCTCTATGTTTCTATGTTTCTATTAATAAAGACAGCAGTTCATATGCCTTCTCAACCACTCTGTCATGTCGTGTCGCTACTTTCAAGGACTATAAACATGGCCCCAAGATTCTTCTCATCCACAACACTGCTAAGGGCTTTGCTCAGCAGATAGACTGTTACGCAACAATATAGTATACGTATATGGTGTCTGTAATCACTTCAGAATCTGATTCCTCTCTACTTGGGATACTTATGGTTACAGCTATATTTTGGCTTTCTCCTGGATTCTTGCTTGTAAGTTTTCTTGTAAAGACGATTTTCTTGCAAGTTTCGAAAGCTGCAATTTAGTTTTCCATTTAAAATATGTGGTGATTTTGCTCCCAGTAGCAGTTTGAGCGAATGAACGAAAGACAAATAAAATAGTCAACCATTCTGTTAATCTCGACAGACAAATTGGTTCTGCAAATTGATTAGTGCACTTGGCGTCGAGGTAAGCTGAAACGTAAGAATCACAAGCTCTTACAGTCAGAAAGTAAA